>NW_017731363.1:382845-400879 GCF_001890085.2 Hipposideros armiger
CCTCCACAACTAGACTGAAGAACAAAACGACAGCAACTTGTCTGTTCCCCTTCCCCCAATTCCCCAGCACTGTTCCCTTCCCCCAATACCCCAATAAAAATCTTAAAAAAAAGAGAAAGGTTGAAGGGTACATGGATTATTTTATTATTATTTCAACTATATACTCATACGTTATATACTCTTTTGTGCCTATGGTATATTTAATAAAATATAGTACACATGAATGGAAACAGTTCTTCTAGAACTGTGCTTTCCAATATGGTAGTCCTTAGACACATGTGGCTATTTAAGATCAAATTGTTTAAAATTAAATTAGATTAAACATGTCTTGTGGGGGAGACCACTTCACAGTCGGTGTAGAGGTCTGACCACCACACTGTATTTCTGAAGCTGATGTTGAATAATATTGTATGTCAACTATAATGATATATACATATAGTCACGGGACATGGAATAGAGAGTGGGAATGGAGTCAATGCAATTGTAATAGATAAGCATGATATCGGGGGGGTGAGGGCAATAGAGAGGGAGAGGGGGGTTACTTTGTGAGGGTGAAAAGGGTAACTATTGCATTGTACTGTATACCTGAAACTGTACTGTATAACAATAAAAAAATAAACATTCAATTACTCAGTCATACTGTCACATTTTAAATGCTCAATAACTATAATATACGTGGCTGCTGGCTACCATATTGGACAATGCAAATTATTGGGCAGCACCATTCTAGAACATTCTTCTCTCCTTAGAGTTAGATACTGTTTTTATCCAGTTTTTATAAAATCAAGCAATTCATTGGCTTGCTGCAAACAAAAAATATGTCTCCATAATTCTGTCAATAACAGCAGCAGGAGATGAAGCAAAGATTTACTTCCTATGGATTTTGTTGATCCTCTTGGTTAAAGGCAATTCCATTAACAAATTTGTCAGACTTCATATTTCAGTTCACTTAACTCATCAAATGCCAGCATGAGCCTGATTATTCTTCTGCTTCAGGAAGTCAAAGACTGTTTCCATGCAGCTTCTTGTGCCAAAAAGTTTGTGAGCAGAATTTCATCTGCCTGAAAATTTCATTGTGTGAAGATTTTCAAAGTGATGTATCTTCCAAGGTAGAATGCATACGTGGACAATGGTCTGTCTTGTAGAATGAGAGCCATAGGTACTGCAGAGAAAGCAGAGGACCTTTGCCTTCTTCCCACCTGCTTTCTAGGTCCTCTCCAAAGCAGCTCTCGGTAATCTGAGTGGTTCAGAGTCTAGTACTCGAGTGTGTGTTTGACCCTGTGTGTTAGAGAGTCAAGTACATGGTGTATGTCTGTTTCTCTTGCCTGTGTGGAGCAGAATCTGGCCTTGGGTGTCTGACTTCCTGCCTTTCTTTGCTCTCCCATGTTATAATACTCCTACTCCTAATACCCCCAGCCTCATATTCCTAATAGTTTCCATAAAGGTGGTAACATTTTGAAGGTGGGGCTTGGGATGAAAGGAATGATGAACTCTGCCTCCTGCCTTGGGTCTAAGCCATGGATTTTAGTCCAGTCGCCTAGAAAACGCTGCACTGGAGTTTCAGGCCCAGGCTCACTGAAAAGAAATGGTACCTTTCTTCCCTGGTCATTGTCCACGGTGGGCACAGTGACTCTGGGGACTTCAAAGAGAAAAGATGGGCCAAACCAAGATAAGATTCAGGTGATGCTTCATCCTTTGCTCAAAATTCCACTTAATGGCAACTGGAGTCCCCATCATCACCCCCAGAGATCCTAGATGGGGATTCGTGCTTCAGAGCTGAATGGGGAGCTAGAGAAGTAGTAGCTGTAGCATGGCTCTGCTAGGATCTGACATCCCTCTTTAAACAGGTGTTTCCCTCACTTTATGCGTGGGCATCATCCCATCAACACCAGAGGTGGTATGGTAGGGGGCATCAAATTACCTTCCATCCTCACTCAGGGCACATAGGGCACGTGTATCCACCCTGGCAACGTTACATCTCAAAGCCACAAATGTTTGCATGGTCTGCAGCCCTGAATACCTAAAGAGAAAACAAAAATCTTTAGAATCACCATTTTAATAACTAAAATTGACTTCTAAAGATGACTTATTTCATCTGATTGCTCTACTAATACAGTTTGTTGACCCAAAAGAAACGAGTGCCGTTAAATTCATCACAGATGTTCATAGCAGTAACATGAATTATCGCAAAATAAATTACCAACCAAAATTACTGTCATTCCAGACTCAGCGAAGAGGTCTACTTCCTTCTGTTTTTACTAATAAGTCCAGGTTTGTTTTCCCCCATTTATTTATTTATTTATTTTGTATTTATCCATCTGTTTATTTGATAAGTATTCATTGTCTAAGTCACTGGTTTCAAATCCGTGCTTTGTGGACGCTCAGGAAGACTCAGTGCTATGCAACAGGACGCTTTAACCCTTCTACTCACCGAGTATCAGCTGCATAATGAATAAAAATAGGTCTTTCTACATATGGACAGCTGTTTTTAAATGTCTGCAGGTGTGATGATTAATCAAATACAAAATCATTTTAAATTATGTTTGAAAAACTATTGTCATTTTTTTATCCTAGTACAAACATTTTCTCAATCAACGAACCCTAGGAACAGGTAAAATCATACAGTGATTTAGAGGTATTTCTAATGGCATTATGGGGTCCTCAGGCCTGGCAGGCTTAGGAAAGTCTGGTCTTAGTCATACAGAGTTGGGCCCTCTCCCGTTGTGAATTGATGTCTGCAAATGGACTCTCCAAATCTTTCAGCAACGGGAGCCACTGCTGATCAGTGACGACATTGGAATAATGCTGGAGCCAACCCTGGGACAGACGCAAATAAACAAAGCCCTCTCACGACCAAAGAAAAATTCCCTCTGGCTCATTGGAGGGGATTGTTTCCGTCTCCTCTTTCTGAAACACATCCTATAGCACCACAATTTCTTTCCAAACATAAGGAAATAATCAGAGGGGCATGATGAGGTGTTAAGGGATCCCAGGCACCTAGTCACCCAGCCTTTCATCCCAGCATTCCCTGTCCTGCTTTTGGCTTCCCCAGGTGTTCCTGGATGGAGGCAGTGCCCAGCTGAACCATTCGTCAGCACCGTCACCTTTTAACCAATCCTCTCCCTCTTCTTAGGCTGCTCATCTGCCTGAGATTCTGGCGGTAGGAAGATGGGTAGTCAGCTATGATTCCTCTAGGGGCTGCATGTGCAATGTGCCAAAGATCTCTGCAGTTCTGGCTTCAGAGCCAGCACACTCCATCCTCTTTAAATAAGCTGCCATTGAAGTCTGGGGGCATGGTGGGAACTGAAGCTGGTGATGCACCTGGGCTCCAGTCCCAAGAACGAGATAAGATGTAATGACTAATTCACTGCTGATGAATTTTTCATAGAGAAATTAATTGGAAAAACAGTTAAAAGTATTATATGATATGTAACTGGTGTTTACAGTTTGAACAGCAGGGACAGACAATTCTCCCCAAAATAAATTCCTTCTGCATAATAACCTCCTTTAGCTTAGTTCCACGTCCACACTTTGCACCTCAGATTTCAATTCATCAGCTTGCAAAATGCATGCTCTTGGTAATAACTGGGAGCGGGGAGGGTGAATCAGCATCTCCATGGCTGGATGAAACAAAGAAACAATGAAAATGCTGTGGCCCTCATGCTAAATCAGTAGTTACCGGCTTCCCGAAGAAAACACACGTTGATGGGGAGTGGGGCGATGGTAGCAAAGTGGGGAGTATCGCCTTTCATCGCCTACATGGGTTTTGGTGGACATTTTATAAGGCGACTTATCATACTTCCAAATTGGTATAATGATGGTCAGCTTCAGTGCGAAGCACACACTCTGCACATAATAAGTACTCAATAAATATTTATTAACAGCATCTGACCAGATTTAGAAGACAGCTTCGGTCTTTTTTGCCAGTTTGCCAGTTTACTTGATTTCAGCTCTCAGAATGCCTTTAACTAGGCTCACGACTGAGATTATAGTCCGAATTACTATAGAACTTGCTCGCTTTGCCGTGGCCTTATGCTCAGAAAACAATATCTTTCCTGAGGGAAATATGCCACAAATAGCTCTGCTTGTTTTTTCCTCATGTTTTCTGAAGATAATTTTTGAAAACATTCATTATAAGGAAAATAAGTGTCTTCATTTAAAGATTACTTTATTGTGTGTACATTTCCTTTAAGATAGTTCAAAACTAGGGTTGTAATTTTCCCTGCCCTGCACAATAACACTTTACCACCTATGATTAGAAAAGGAGGGCTGCACACTCTCCTGGAAGCCGGGTGTCTTGCTCGCTGCTGTTACTGAAGCCATTCTCATTCTTCCTGTTCTAGGTGCAGGTTTAGGGAAGTCTGGTCCTCAACGAGTAATATATCAACACTCAGCAGAAATGTGAACATATCGGCAGAGGCGGCTCATTTCCTCTTCCTGACTTTGAGATTCAGCGTTGTGGTATGTTGCTCATCAGTGCTTCTTCAACTTCAGAATGCAGGAGATTTCTGTGCCACCCCCGGAAGGCTGATTCAGAAGGAGGTGCGTAAGCATCATGGTTTCTAACAAGTTCCCAGGTGATGATGAGGCTACCATGCTCAGGCCACACTTGGAGCAGCGCTAGTCTAATAACCTGATGAATTGATGGAGCCATTCCAAATGCCTGACATCCTCCTAGAATAGTACTTGCGGGTTCAAGTAATCCCACACAATAAATGAGGGTGGATGGCAATACTTGGGCATCTTTTTTAAATGAAATTTATTGGGGTGATATTGGTTAGTAAAATTATACAGGTTTCAAGTGTACGTTTATATAAAGCATCATTTATATATCGCATTGTGTGTTCACCACCCAGAGTCATTTCTCCTCCCATCACCATATATTTGATCCCCTTTTCCCTCTTCTTCTTGGGCATCTTAAGACTTCAGCTCTGCCTACACCAGAAATAGTATGTTTTGAGAGCGGCTCCAGTTTGGCAAATGTATTGTCACAGCTGATCATCGCGACCCATGCCTACCCATTCTGTCGCTAAGGCAGCCTACCTGAGAAGTGTGTGGACGTTAGGGAAAGCCTGTTTCCCTACCCTGAGAACTATTAGGTCAAATCAAACTTGATGTCCTTCCAGTAGAATTATGCAAAAGGACAAAGGACCAAAGCAGACCCAGGTCCTTTCTATGATAACAGTTTAAAATACCATAATCTAAGGGAAATGGGTAAACTTGTGTCCTTAGAAAGCAAAATGGGTTGACAATCAGGAAACGGGTGTGAGGTGCATTTTTAATGAACTCACACAAGTTATTTTGCCCACTTGAAGTTTGTAGGGGTTTATCATACAAAACACAGGCTCTCAACGAACTGGGAGACATGACTCAAAGAGGAGGTGACCTTGAGATGTATTCATATCATCTGGTGTCCTCATGCTGTTAATGCCCCATTTGTTTGC
Organism: Hipposideros armiger; assembly: GCF_001890085.2. Lineage (NCBI taxonomy): Eukaryota > Metazoa > Chordata > Mammalia > Chiroptera > Hipposideridae > Hipposideros > Hipposideros armiger. The sequence goes on from NW_017731363.1 coordinate 388,290, forward strand.
TGTGCTGTCTAAATCACATTCTCTGAAGAAGATACTCAAATTCAATTCCATAGGTATTGTGGACTTCTGGGTCTGGCTGAGATGGAGTAAGCACACTTTACCCTATCCTCCCAAGAATTACAACTAAACCCTGGACAGAATACATAAAGTAACTATCTGAGGATGGCAAATAAGCATGTGAAAATATGTTCAACATGATAGTCATTAAGGAAATGTAAATGAAAACCACAATCAGAAATCCCTGCATAACTATCAGAATGGCTTATGAAATAACCCGACTATACCAAGTGCTGGTGAGCATGCAGAGCAACTGCAGCTCTCATATATTGCTGATGGGAACTTGAAATGCGGCAGTCATTCTGGAAAACAATTTTGCAGTTTCTTATAAAGCTAAACAAAACACCAAACACACTAACGTTCCTTAGTGATTATTCTAGAGAAATGAAAAATTACCTTCACACACAAACCTGTACGTTTACAGAAGCCTTAAAGGAAAAAAGGAATGTCTTTCAACAGATAAATGAATTAACAAATTGTGATCCATACAATGGAATGCTACTAAGTAATAAAAAGTGATGAATTAAGTACATATAAACAACAAAAATGAATCTGAAATATACAGTGCCAAATGAAAGGAACCAGTCTAACACAGGTTACGTACTGTATAGTTCCATTTACATGACATTCTGAAAAAAGCAAAATTATAGAGAGTGATCAGTTTTTGTCAGGGAAAAGGGTGGGTGAGGGGTTGCGTATAAAGGGGCAGCATGAAGAAATTTGGGGTAATTTTTATTGTTTAACCCTGATGTGGTAGTGGTCACATGACTCCATGCATTTGTCAAAACTCACAGAACTTTACACCAAAACAAAATTGAGTCTATGTAAATTTAAAAAAATAAATGAAATAAAAAACAGTATCTGCTAAGGCTGAACATATGCATAGTCTAGGACCCAGCCATTCCACTTTTGGCATTATATCCAATAGAAATGCATACAGTTGCTCAGTAAAAAACATGCATGAAAATGTTTGTAGCAGGGGCTGACTGAGTGGCTCAGTTGGTTAAGAGCTCACTCAAGAGTGAGAGCTCTGAGCAACAGGGCCACCGGTTCGATGCCCAGCCCGAGCTGAGATGCTGCTGAGCTGCCAACAGGTGGCAGGATGGCTCAGCTAAAAAAAAAGAAAAGAGGGCTGGCCGAGTGGCACGATGGTTAAGAACTGGCTTGGGATGCCAGAGGTCCCCGGTTCGGATCCCACATATGAGGGCCAGTGACACTGCCCTCTACAGCTAAGATGCTGAACAACAGCTCAACCTGGAGCTGGGCTGCCGTGAGTCGCCGGCGACGGCGTGGGCTGCAGCCCCTGTGGCAGTGGGTTGCCATGGGCTACCGTGTGTAGCCAGCAGCCAGCGTGAGCAGCCCTCAAGCCGCCATGAGCAGCCATCCAGAAGCCGGCAACTGATCTGCCTTGCCCAGGAAGAGCACAATGATGATGCCAACTTGGGCCAGTGAAGCAACGTCCTCCACAACTAGACTGAAGAACAAAAGGACAGAAACCTGTCTGTTCCCCTTCCCCAATTCCCCAATAAAAATCTTAAAAAAAAAAAGAAAAGAAAATGTTCGTGGTGAATACTATTCGCAATAGTCCAAAATCTAAAAACTACCCAAATGTCCATCAATAATAGAATGGAGAAATAAAATTTGGTATGTTAATACAATGAAACATACATGGGAATTAATGTAATGCAACTACACATAATAATACGGTCTACTCTCACAAACACAGTGTTGAATTTTAAGAAGCCAAATATAAAAGTGTGCATACTAGATGATTTCATTTACATGAAATTCAAAAGCAGGCAAAAATTAATTAAGGTATTAGAAGTTGGGGTGGCATTTATCCCTGGTGGGCTAGTAACTGAAAGGGGAAAGAGAGGCCCTACGGGGTGCTGGTAATCCCCTATTTTTGATCTGGGTATTCTTGATACGGGAATGTTTGGTTTGGGAAATTTTATCAAGCTGTAGCCTTTTAATTAATACACTTTATGTATTGTGCACTTCAATATAGTGTGAATGTGCATAGATCGCTTTTCTAGGAAGAGGTTCCACAACTTCCATCAGTTTTTCAAAGGGGTTCCTGCCTCAAAAATGATGGTAGCCATTGGATTGGAGAAGTGGATCTGGGATAGCAGGATTGTGGGTTGGCCAGAAAACGGCTTTTTCTGGATTTTTCTAAATTGAATGAGTCAAAGTCTTATACGATTTAAAGAAGTGGGTGGCCATGTGACATTCCCCACTCCTGGCTATATGAATAAGGAAGCTGTTCTGTGTTTCCCGGGACTGCAGGGTTTTCCAGGACTAGGGAGTGCTAAAACCAGAAAAGTCCTAGGCAACCGAATGTGAAAGAGACCCTGTTCTGCTTTCTATTTTAAATTAAAGAAGAAAAGAGCAAGTCTTCAAAGTCCCGTGTCACTGGAGTTAGTGGGCTGTGGGAATCACCTGCCCCCATAGCAGCACCCAGATGGGTTTTGTGGGGCAAGAGAATGGACTTTCCAGCAGTTCCTGTATTTGAAGAAACTAATGTGGGTCAGGGCAGCGTTTAGAAATTCCCTGGTGTTCTGAGGGGGAGTGCGCCACAGCACTTGCCCTGCAATCAGCCCGCTGTCTGATTCCTCCTTTCATCTTCCATGCTAAGTGCAGGGACTTGGTTTCCTATGTCACTTCAAGTGGCTGCAATTTCATCAGCAGTTTCAGGCCAAGAGATTGAAAGAACGTCTTTCTGAGTCCTTGCTGGTGGATGGGATTTAGCCAAGGCAGTCGTGTGTCTGTACAATGAGCCCCCCAATGCCCAGAGAGAAGGCATAAATGGCCCAGGAACCCCAGAGAGTTTTGTGCGGTAAGTGGCCTGTCTCTCTAGGATTGTGGCTTTTCATGTTTTTCTCTTATAATAGGTGAACTTTACTTAAAAGTATTCAATATAAGACAATTAAAACTTGTCCCCTTAAGAAAGAACCAAGGCACTCTTTTCCAAAAAATGCAGAATGTTTCCTTGCCTTATTTCATAATCATGCTGTTTGCACTTGCGATTAACAAATGATCTCAGCCAGGAGTGGAGGAACAAACAGACTGGTTGGATTCTCTATATATTATAGAAAATTATAATGTAGCTAGTGGACAATGTGTTTCACTTTTTAACCTGATTTCAAATCCCCTGTAAAGGAACACTCTACATATTTATTTTGTTAGGTGATACAGAATCCCATTGCAGCGTTTCAAAAAGCTGTCATGATTGGTATGGGAGCTAGAACAGGGGGAGAAGAAGGGGGGGGGCCGCATGCACGTGCTTGAGCCTTATCCATAACAAGCTTATTGGGCACTGAGTATGAAATTTCTGGATATGCATATATATATATATGATCATATATATCGATATCTATCCTTACACATAAAGATATAGGTGTATACATGTACATATATATTTATTACACATATACTGTATCTCCCTATGTATAAGACACTCCCATGTATAAGATGCACCTTAATTTTGGGGCCTAAAATTTGAAAAAAAAATGTATTACATAAAGTTATTGAACTCAAGTTTTATTCATCATAAAATTCATACAACTCCTCATCACTGTCAAAGCTCCCAACCATGAGCTTGTCCTCATCTGTGTCTGATGATGAATCACTGTCTTCATATGTTGCCTCGTCCTCAGTTCCATCTATGGCATTTGAAATCTACAGCCACTTTATAAGATGCACCCAGTTTTTAGACCTCACATTTTTTTTTAAAAAAAGGTGCGTCTTATACATGGGGAAATACGGTATATCCTTATTTCATCTTCTCAACAACCTTTGAGTGTCTTATCTGTTCTATAGATGAGCATCGAAGATTGAGACAGATGAAGTCATTGGCCTTAAGTATCCAGAGAAAACAGCAGAGAGAAAAGTCCAACGATGCCTGGTGATACCTCAGGGGCTTCATAACCACGGGAAATAAAACAGTCCATTTTACAAAGAAGGACTTGAGCTGGGACTTTTCAGGATGATTTTGTTTCCGATCATCCATGAGAAGTATGAAAAAAAATGTCAAAGCAGAAGTGTATGAGCCTCTATGTTGGCAGCTGTGAAGAGTTCAGTGTATTTGGGGAGGGATGAAACCAACCAGCACGAGGGAAATGCAAGGTCCACGTGGGGAAATGGTGAGGGGAAACAAGGATGCTCAGGTTGCAGGGGTGCGAGAGGGGCTTGAACCCTAGGTGAGGCATGTTGGCTCAAGTGACCTCAAATTCCAGCTCAGCATCGAGGGAGGTGACTGCAAGCCAAATGAGGCCACTTTTCTGTTCTGTTCATGGCACTATACACCTTGTATCATGAGTTTCTACTCCTTCAGGGGACAGACTTCTCGAAAACAGCTTAGTCAGATTCATGCTGAGTATATTCCGCATGTGTGGACTGGCCTCACACATTATAACTCAGGTTGTTTTTGAATACCTCGATACAGTTTCCCTCAGTTTTCAATGCATTTATCACTACTTTCTGTCTTTGAGATAATTACATAAACACAGTTACTTCGTCTATAAGGAAGTAGGAAACCTGACATGACTGTATTTGCCTTAGAATTTTGAAGTTGGCAATTTAGCTGATCCCATTTTCCAATGTTATCTTTGTGCTTGCACGAAATTATCATAAATCCAACACATTTCCCATGTGCATTTGTTCTGAAGGATTCAGAGAGCTTTCTGGGTTCCTTATTAGCCCTCACAGTACGTGCCAGTGGGACCCACTGGCAAATGTCAGGCCCATTTTACAGATGGAGGGTTTGAGCAGCTTAACAAAAGATGTGTCAGTCACATCCTCAGAGGCGTGAGGATGCAGCCCATCTGTGGCCCTACACCTGCCAGCTCCTGGCTGTCGCTTTCTTTATTAAGGAACGTGGCTTCTCTAGGTTCCACCCTGGTGCTGGTCTTCAGCTGGTTACTAGGCAACTTGAGCTATCACAGCCAGGCTGGTTGAAAATACCAGAGCATCAGAGTCCTAGAAAAATGAGGCAAAATCTTCTCATTGTACACATGTTAAATTTAGTTTAGTACCATGCCATTCCAGCCAGGATCAGCGAGGAAAACAACAAAAACTCCAAAGGGCGACCTAACACTACATCTGATGGATTGGGTTAATTTTAGGCTGATAATTATTACAGGTGTCTCAGAGCACAGAAGAGGAAACATAAAGTACAGCTCCTTGCTGCACAGAGCTTAGAGCCCAAGGCACTCAAATAAACACACATTGTACCATGTGCAAAGATGATGTAAAGGGGACGGTGTGGGGTCAAGATAGAAGAGAGAACTCATCTGATAACTAGGGCGACTTGACCTTAGCTTCTCGGAGCTTGCATGGTGATTTCAAAACAGGAAAGGTGAAGGCAGAGGGAGCAAATTACCCCGGCTACTTCTTTCTAACGCATCAAAAGGAATTCCTCGAAAGAGTAAGAGAAGGCAAACCGGCTCTGTTTCGTCATTTAGAATCCTCGCTGTGTGGACCCCGTTGGCCTGGTCATGTGAAGCAGGTTGTCACTGAGGACAGAGGAGTATGCGAGATACGTGAGATGTGGTCCTGGGCTTTGCAAACAACAGCAGGGGCACCAGCCTAGAGGCAGTGAGGGAGTGGAGGACACAGGATATGTTGTGGGGAGCATTTCACTCCACTCTGTTTAGTGAGGGGGCATGCCGACCAGACCTAAACCGTGAAAAATTCAAATTTTCTTTGCTTTCAAAAATGTTGCTACAATGACTAAAAATTGTGAGGGACAATTGACCCCTGAGAGGTACTTCTGCACCCTGCCCTGCTTGCTTGCTCCCCCCCCCCATCAATCTCACTGCTGGGCAAAACGACTGTCAGAACATGTCCCTTAAAAACCCTCCAACTGCATGGGGCTCTGCTCACGGAGGTGCTCTGATATAGGACAGGCAGCAGGAGGGATTACATGTAAAGTTCCTGCAGGCACAATTACAACTAAGAGTAAACACTAGCCGACAACTTACACCCTTTCAAGGAAGAGATGCTATTTTCATTTCTTCAGAGTTCTGGCTAATGCAGGAAGCCTTAAAAAGTAAAGAAGTACGTATGTATTGGAACTGATTGGCGAATGATATGATGGTTTCCTAGGAAATCTAACAGGCACAATAAAAAGGAAATTATCGGATTGCAGGTAAAATAACTTAGTAAGCTACTGGTTATCAGGCAAAAGATTTTAAAAATAAATTCATTTACTAGTAGAAACAAGATGGAAATTAAAATGGGACAAAAAAACCCCCACACACATCCCATTAACCATAGATACTAAAACTATAACATACATAGGAAAAAAGTTAACAAAGAAAGTATAAGATTTATTTGAGAGAGCTATAAACTTTGAGGGACATAAAACAAGCCCCGAATAAATGTACAGACATACCATGCTCCTGGATCGAAAGTCTTAATAAAAATGTTAATCACTTCCAAATAAATACATAAATTTCATGTACAATTTCAATCAGAAACACAACAGGCTTTCTTTTTAAATTGAAAATAATGTTTTAAGAGAGTATATAGGAAAAAATATTCAAAATGACTAAGAATGTTTTGGAAAAGATAGAAAATGAGGGTTTATCCTCCCTGCTATTAAAATTATAAACTACTGTATGCCAGATTCTTTGTCTCAGCATCTGCTGTTGAACCCAACATGACACAGCTATGATCTGTTTGCCACTCTACCATCGTTTGGTGGGGATGTCAGAATTTAATTTGAACGTGATCGTTTTTTATCCAGATAAAGGAGCATGAAAGGGACATGGGTTTAAGCTTTTCAAAGCTGGACCTTACTGCCAATTGGGTGTCAGGGGGGCTGTGATTCCAGAAAGCAGTCCTCATGACCTCTTCCCCATTGCCTTAGCCTTTAGGCTTTGCTTGTTAAACCTTTGCCTCTGTGACCTGGTCCTTCTTCTTGACTGGGTCATTTGGCACGTTTCTCATCCAGTACAACTCCTTCGAGTTTTGCTTGTAATTCTGGGACTTGGCAGCCCTCCTGGCCACCTTTATGCTCCACTTGGCTTCGGCCCAATATCCAGTACTTTTTCTCCCTTGCTCCGTTCTTGCAGGCAGTTACAGAATTCCAGATTTACGCACAGCCTCATTCACAATTATACTGTTCCTTCTCTGGGGAAAAGTGCCTCCAGAGGGTTATGACAAGTGGCTATATTCTGAGCGATTTGGAGTCTGGGGCCATGTCTTATTTATCAGCCAGCCATTGAGACTGTAGTTGTATTAGTTTGCCAGGGCTTCCATAACAAAAGACCATAGTCTAAGTAGCTTAAACAACAGAAATGTCCTCACAGTTCTGAAAGCTACCAGTCTAAGACAAAGGTGGTGGCAGGGTTGATTTGTTCTGAAGGCCTCTCTCCGTGCCTAGTAACGGTCATCTTCTCCCTGTGTGTTCGCGTGGTCTTTCCTCTGTGCATGTCAGTGTCCGAATCTCCTCTTCTTAGAAGGACACAGTCCTATTGGACTATACCCAACCCCCATGATCTCATTTAACCCAATCACCTCTTTCAAGACCCTATCTCCAATACAGTCACATTTTGAGGTATTGGGGGGAGGATTTCAACATGTGAATTTTGGGGGGGGCACAATTCAGCCCATAATAGTAGTAAAACTACTTGGGTTCAAATGTATATTGAACTCTTTCTAACTGAGAGACTTTGAGTAAGTTCCTTCATTTCTTTGGGTCTCAATTACCATCTCTGTAGAATGAAGAAGATAAGTGTTTCCTTCCTAGGACTGTTGTAAGGATTAAATAAAATAATATATATATGAGGTGTGACCAAACAATACGGTGAATGTTTAAATTAAAAAAATCATTACAGTAAAAGTCACATTGCCATTAATCCCTTTCAAAATCCTCCCCCTCACTTTGAACACACTTATCCCATCATTCTTGCCACTTTCTGAAGCAGTTCTGGAAGTCCTCTTTCATGAATGTTTTTAGTTGCGCTGTTGTGGTTGCCTTTGATGTCCTGAATCATTTTGACTTTGGGGAAGAACCAGAAGTTGCATGGTGCCAGATCCGGTGAATAAGGTGGATGAGGACACACCGTAATGTTTTTATTTGACATAAATTGCTGTACCAGAAGCGATGTGTGGCATGGAGTGTTGTCATGATGGAGGGTGATTTACGGCACACTTGAAAACACACCTTCTCTCAACCTTAGCTCACACCCGACTGACTGCATCCAACAAGTTGAAACTTGTCGCACACTGTTACTAAGATTTGATGCACCACTTCCCATATTGAAGATCCCTGCCTTTCTGTTGGATGGCACTTGGCAGCAGCATTCACCATATTTTGTGATCACAACAGAAAGGCTCTATGTCACACATCACTTCTGGTACAGCAATTTCTGTCAAATAAAAACATTACAGTGTGTCCTCATCCACCTTATTCACCGGATCTAGTACAGTGTGACTTCTGGCTCTTCCTCAAAGTCAAAATGATTCAGGACATCGAGGCAGCTGTGACCATGCAACTAAAGATCCTCAGGAAAGAAAACTTCCAGAACTGCTTCAGAAAGTGGCAGGAACGATGGGATAAGTGTGTTGGAAGCGAGGGGGAGTATTTTGAGGGGGATTAATGGCAATGTGTCTTTTACTGTAATAATTTTTTTTAAATTTAAACATTCATCATAGTATTTGATCACCCCTCGTATATATAAAGTGCCTGTTCATAGTCAGTGCTCAATAAAGGTTAGCTATTTTTGATATCTTTGAGGCCCAGGACCAACAGTGAATTAACTACAAATACACAACAAAAAAGTTTTATAGACATAAAAATATGCAAATGTGAGATTTTTATTCAGTGTCTCATTTGCCTGACAAGTATGTATTGAGCACATACCATATGCAGTCATTTCTCATTATTTGCAGTAGTTACGTTCTATAAAGTCACCATGAACACTGAATTAGCAAATGTCAAAACATTGTTCCTGGGGCAAGTGCAAGGTTAGGCTCCTGAGAGTCTCCGGTAACACTGTCATCAACTGATCAATACATACCCTTGTTTTATCTATCTATCTAACTCTCTATCTCTATCTATCTATCTATCTATCTATCTATCTATTTAAAGTTGCAGAAAAGGAGTTTATTAGAAATAAAAGTACATTTCAAAGAAGCAGAAGCGGGCCCGAGCAGTAGAGAATGGCTCAAGGGCCATTATTAGAGAAGAAAGTGCACTCCAAAGAGTCTGGAGCAGGCCGAGCGAAGGAAGCTCCAAAAGGCTCAAGGGGGCCCAGGGCCAGGGCCAGGGGGTCACTATTAGGAGAGAAAGCACACTCCGAGGAGCTTGGAGCGGGCCCGAGCAGAGGTGAGGCTCAAAATGCTCAAAAGTTGGTTAAGAGCTTGCTCAAGAGTGTGAGCTCTGAGCAACAGGGTTGCTGGTTCGATTCTCGGCCCGAGCTGAGCTGCCGCTGAGCTGCCAACAGGTGGCAGGATGGCTCAGCTAAAAAAAGAAAAAAAATGCTCAGAAGGCCCATACCCCTGTTTTATGTATGCTTCTGTTTAAGATACCTTATTGAATATATATTTTGTTGGTTCATTAAGACTGACCTCATGGCCAACATTATTATAACTCATGTCTGAACAAAGCTTATGAATACATTTGCTTCCTCCATAAAGCACACCACAGCCTTCTTGCATTTGACAACACTAGACAGCACCTCACAATTATACTTTGGAGTCATTTTAAACAGTGAAATCACCAACAAAAAGCACGAAAAAATTTAAAACATGGCACTAAATTGACCGGGAAAAGGATACTTGTTTACAGTGTGAGCACTAAAGCAAATAGGTTGACTTTTGTCACGTTCAACCTCAGCTGGAAGCACGCATGTGCTGTGGGAGGTTACATTTCTTTTGTTTCTCTGCACATGCCCACCAGTGACCTTGAAAGCACCATAACTATTGATTTGGGGGTGACAAATTTTAGTGAGATGAATTCACAAATATGGAACCAGCAAACAATGAGGATCGACTGTATGTCAACCACTGTGTTAGCTTCTAGAGCACACCACAGAGCAAGGCAAATTTTGCACAGCAGGGAACAGGGTGGTAGGGTGGCAAAGGAGGGCTTGCTGAGTGACCTCCTGATTGGGAGTTGGCAGGAAACTTCTGATTCCTTGAATCCTCTGGGAAGGAAGAGGACTCCCAGCTCCTGCCTCCTAAAGAAGCTCCATCATCGCCTTGTTTGCTGAATGATTACTACCTCTTTCCAGAGGGTACCACAATGGGGTAAGACTCTGCGGAAGTCCAAGATGAGTTATGTAGTGTGTCAGCATGGCCTTGTGTGTCTCGTGTCTCCTGGGAAATGCTTGTGCTCGACTTACATGGGACTAGCATTCCCCCTGTTACTCAAACAGTCCCTGGCCTCCACACTTTTCCCTTTCCAGTGTGACCATGCCTCACTTCCTTTCAGTGCTCTCTGCAATGCCCACAGCCAGCATTCTGCAAGGTGGCACCATGGGAGCAGTGGACGCCTCTCTGATCTGGGACTCACATGGCATCAGTCTACTCCCCACTCTGCCACTGAGCTTAAACATGGGAATTCTGGACTTTGGCTGTGTATGAGAACCCCTGGGGGTGGCTTTTTAAAAAATCATCAATGCCAGGCTCCATCTCTGACCAATCAGATCGGCTTTGGAGATGGGGCCCGGGCATCCCTAGCTTCTAAAGCTCCCAGATAGAGTTCATGTGTAGCCAGAGTGGAGAACCACCACTTTGATCTCTTTCAGTCTCACTTTCCTCATCTGTACTAAAAGATGCTGGTACCTGATGAGTCCCAAGGTGATACGCTATGAGCTACAATCCTAAATTCTATTTCAAACCTACTGGGCACTTCGCCCTCCAGTCCTTCTTCCACTGATGTAGCTTCTATAGTAAATCTGTTAATTAACAGATTTTCTTCCCCATAGCATGTTTATGACATAATTGGTGTCTGTCTCCTTATTTCAAACTTTGGAAGGAAGTAAAGTGATTTTCCCCTCCAAAGAAACAAAAAACCAAAGTGGCAAAAATGTAAGTCAGGGTTTATTGACCAGAAAGTAAAGCACCATAATCTTGCAGATGCTAGCTGAACTTGAATGCTCTATGTTGTGAATTTTGATGCCATTTCACGTCTCTAATGGCATCTCTTGAGGACTTAGGTCTGAGTGCCATCACTGCAGCTGGAGAGACCAGGAGAGACACAGAAATGAGCCAAACCATTTTTTGTTTTGTTTTGTTTTTGAAAAAGAACATGTCTGGGACTCTGAAGAACAATCCAGATCAGAACCTACGGAAGAAGCCTAGAATAGATTTGAGTGGGCAAGTGAGCAGAGCTGAGGCCACGACACTCTCCCCACAGGCCCAATGCTGCGTGAAGTAACAGGGGCACTTGGGCAGAGTGCTCGCCAAATCACACATGAAAATTCCATGCTTGAGTTACTTAACAAACCCTCCTCTCCTCAGATGAGACATAGCAAGTATTCTTAAGGTAAAACTAGGTGGTGAGAATCATTTAAAAATACTGATCAGCAGTGGTCCAAAGAGACTCTTTCTAGTTGTTTGATAAATGGAGTTTAAAAAAATCATCCCCTGCTAATCTGATAGGTCTGGGCACTCACGTAGCAGACTGCACAGGGGGATAAAATGTATAGCTGACTCCAGCAGCCAAGACACGGTGTTTTCCAAAACTGTCAGCAGTGAAGAGAAAAGAAGATGGGAAGAAGCTCTACAAAAGTCTGAATTTGGGTCCAGTGGCTTCCAATGTACCAGAAGTCTGGCAGGATCAATTAGGAAAGTAGCCAGCAGTTACTGCAATTTACATGGACAGCAAGTGACACCCAGTGACATCTTCTTCAATGACTACATGCAATCAGATCCCAGAGGTTAAAAAGAAAAACGAAGCCTGGATAGAGGGTGTTGTTCATGATGAGAGAAGTAAGCAGACAGAATGCATCCACACAGGTATGAGTCAGAAACCAGGGGTCAGGAAGGAGAAACAAGGACTCCAGACTCAAAGACTGGGCTCCAAAGGTTGAATGACTGTGAGAATCTTAAGAGACAGAAACTTACTACAGCTTCCAGCAACAAAAAAGAGTAGTTAGTAAGGAAAGATCTGGGAATTGGGGACTTCCTGATTGGGTGACCAAAGGTACTGGTTTGTCTGGGACTCCCTGAGTTTTAGCACTCCAAATCCTACACCCAGGAAACCTCACAGACCTGGGAAAGCATGGACGGGAGATGACCACATTGTTTTAGAATCCTGGGCCAAGACCAGACGTTTTCTGAGTAAGAGCAGGACTGTTATTAAAAAGACTATAGGGCCGGTCGAGTGGTGCGTTGGTTAAGAGTTGGCTTGGGGCAGGCTCTGAGCAGCAGGGCCGCTGGTTCGGATCCCACATGGGCCAGTGATGCTGCGCCCTCTACAGCTAAGATGGTGAACAACAGCTCGACCTGGAGCTGGGCTGCTGTGAGTCGCCGGCAATGGCATAGGCTGCAGTGGGGCTGGCCGGCAGCGGGCGTGAGCT
>NW_017731363.1:401859-455863 GCF_001890085.2 Hipposideros armiger
GTGTGTGTGTGTGTGTGTGTGTGTGTGTGTGAGTGCTTTCCTGTATTTCCTACAATTTGGATGAAATACGTATTCGATCCTATGCCAAACCCTGGGGCTTGGACATGCTCCCGCCTCGTCTGCCACATGTGACCTCCCCTGCTCAGACTCTTTTTGCTTGGCTCCCCACTTTCACCAGACACCCCTGCTTTGACAGTGCATGTTTTTCAGTTTCTCCTGTATCATTTTCCACCTTGTGTTTCTTCCTTCTACTTTGGCTTATAACATGAGTTTCTAATATTAGCTTTATTGTCCCCTGCTCCCAAGAGACTGATCCAGCCTAAGATGCCACACTTTGTTTCCAGTGGGTCTCCTAGGAGCGAATTCCCTGTCTCCTGACAAAGAGCTCAGTAATCGCCCTGTGACTCCCAGCCTTAGAGGCTGACCTAGCACTCCCCTCTCCTCCCTGGAAAACGCTAACACTTTCCTTCTACTACGGCCACTATACCTTAACATGAGAAGAATTCAAATTTACCCTCTGACTTGTAATTATCCCAGTTCTGTTGGCTTCCCAGGATGTGCCTCCCTGTGAAGAGAATGTTCTGATAAAGAAGAGACAAGTCCTTGAACCTGATGACTCTGGATGGTATACCATTTGGTCTGAGGATAAAGGCTCCCCAAATGAGCCTCAAAGAGGGCCAAAGGATGCGTCCCTCCCTTCGCCATGGACAGTAAAGCTTTACGGATGGAAACTGATGACGCTATCACCTTAAAAAGGTGAGGGCCACTGAGTTGTAGTGAGATAACAGACAGACAGTACATTGAAAGGTGATAGTAGAATCCAGTGACATCTATTAATAAGAATATCTTCAGCTACTTTAGGGGAAAAAAGGATGCTTAACAAAAGCAAAATCCTTTGTTCAGTTTCTTTCCCCCACTGGGGTAGTTGCTTACAAAGAACACTCCATAATCCAGCAGCCAACCCAGTGTCCACCATTATCTTCAGTTACCTAGTCCCTGACTCATGTCTGACCTAGTTCTCCTGGTCTTTTGCTTCCAGCTTTAATTTATGACCTTGGACTATCGGATCTGATTCTGCCTGATGTCATTCTGCTGTCAATAATCCTGCACATTACAAATGATCCAACCTCAATACTCGCTGATCCTTAAGAAAAGATGGCTGTGGATAGATTTGCGTCAGGAAGCGACACTTTCCACCACTGATTGACTTTGGGACTTTCACTGTATCACCTAAGCTGTCTAAATCTCGTTTTTTCATCTGTGACACAGGACGGGAGAATTGCCTCACAGGAATGTTGTGAAGACTAAAGTATATTTATAAAATATTTAGCATAATATCTGTCCCTTGAAAGGTGATGCCTTTTATTTATATAAACCAGGGCTACTTAATGTGTGGTTCACGAACGAGTGCTAGTTGTTGATTACTAGTTCAATGATGAAAAAAACAGTACAGAAATTTAGAGTTAGCACTTTGAATCTTTTAGATGAAATTTTCTTTAAAAAAACTAGTCCTCTCCCAAAGATACTTAGAGAAGCACTGATATAAGTGGAACCTCAGTTGAGAAATTCTGATATATGAAGTGTGATCAAACATTACAGTGAATATTTAAATAAAAAAATTATTATAGTAAAATACACATTGCCATTAATCCCTCTCAAAATACTCCCCCTCGCTTCAAACACACTTATCCCATCATTCCTGCCACTTTCTGAAGCAGTTCTGGAAGTCCTCTTTCATGAATGTCTTTAGTTGCACTGTCATGGCTACCTTCATCTCCTGAATCATTTTGACTTTGGGGAAGAGCCAGAAGTCACACGGTGCCAGATCCAGTGAATAAGGTGGATGAAGACACACCGTCATGTTTTTATTTGACAGAAATTGCCAAAAGCGATGTGTGGCATGGAGCGTTGTCATGATGGAGGATGATTTACAGCACACTTTAAAACACATCTTCTCTCAACCTTAGCTCACACCCGACTGACTGCATCAAACCAGTTGAAACTTGTCACACACTGTTACTAAGGTTGGACGCACTGCTTCCCATATTGAAGAGCCCTGCCTTTCTGTTGGATGGCACTCGGCAGCAGCATTCACCATATTTTATGATCACAACGGAAAGGCTCCATGTCACACATTGCTTCTGGTACGGCAATTTCTGTCACATAAGAACATTACGGTGTGTCCTCATCCACCTCATTCACCGGATCTGGCACCGTGTGACTTCTGGCTCTTCCCCAAAGTAAAAAATGACTATGAAAGGTAATCGTTTTGAATTGATTCAGGACACCGAGGCAGCCACAACAGTGCAACTAAAGACACTCACGAAAGAGGACTTCCAGTACTGCTTCAGAAAGTGGCAAGAACGATGGGATAAGTGTGTTCAAAGTGAGGGGGAGTATTTTGAGGGGGATTAATGGCAATGTGTGTTTTACGGGTATTTTTTGAAATTTAAGCATTCACCGTATTTTTTGATCATACCACATAAAACTTGCAAAGGCAATCTTAAGAAATCCAAGTGGTTACCAGATGGTAAGGGCATCAAGGGAAGGATGAAGAGGGTAAAGGGAGTCAAATACAAGGTGACAGAAGGAGACTACACTTTGGGTGGTGAGCGCACAATAGAATAGTGAGATGCTGTATTATCAAGCTGTACACGTCCAATTTGTATAATGTCATTGACTAATGTTACACCAACAAATTTAATTGAAAAAAGAAAAGCAAATATCCCATGACCTCTCCCTTTTCTGCTGGCCAATTACCTTCATGGTGTTAATCCTTGAAAGTCCTGCCAACACGCCATCGTTTTCATGAAGGGCTTATTTCCCTTTTCTGCTCATCTGTTGGTGTCTGTTAAGGAAACACAAATTAACATTAACATTCGTTCAAAACGTAACTCAGAAAATCTGTTTCCAAAGCATGCAGGATGCATTCCAAAGCCAACTGGCATTTCTGATTTGTGTTACCCATGCCATTTCCCAAAGCTGTCAGGGGATAATTAAAAGTCAGAGGAGAAAATTTAATTCTTTTCATGTTAAGGTATAGTGGCTGTAGGAGAAAGAAAGCATTAACATTTTCAGGGGAGGAGGGAAGAGTACTTGATTAAATCTAAAGAAAACGATCAATTCTAGGCATATGCTGTGGTCACTTTATCCATTAGCTTCAGGACGAGAGCGGCATTTGGAGCACAGTCTTTTCAAGGCATTGGCACCAGGCCACTCCTGAGGCACACAGTCATTATGGAGACATTTAATTAGTGCATTTTGCATGATTGCCTATGGACACAGGAGGGGCAATGTGCCATCCAGCCCTTTTAGGGTCAATTGATGGCTGGAGAGAAGGCCAGTCTGCAAAGTCACGGTAAATTCTATGAGGTTAGGGACTTCCAACTACTTCCATTTTTAATATTCCCCCATGCTCAGAATAGGGCCTAGAACATAGACACTCAGTAAAATATAATATCCGTTGAATGAATAAATGATTTCAAAGTCACCAAAGCCAGAATCTCTCCAGAAACCTAGTTCCATGACTGCTTCAGTCCAGTATGTCCTGGTCCTAGTAAATGACAGAACCAAGGTTCCAACACAGAGCTGTCCACCTTCAGAGTTCAATGCTCATTCTACAACAGCATGCTGCAGAGATGACACCAGAAACAAACGCCATGCGATCCACAATTGGGTTGGCGCCAGAATGCTTGATCTGGGTCTCCCATTTCCCAGACTCCGTGGAGCTGAATTACCCCTCACTTATCTCACTCCTCTCTAAAGAGTGCTCCTCTTAAGCTTATTACCAGGAAAATAAAACTGGACCCTTCTACTCTGGGCAAAAAGTCCTCCCTCTCTATCATCATCTATGGAATGTGTTCTGGCCATGTCTTGAAGAACCCAAGCTGGCCCTTGGGGGGTACATAAAGAGACTGTAATAGATTGAAGCATTAAGCCAAAGTGGAATCTGGTTCCAAAAATCCACTCCAGTCTCATCTTTATTTATCCTCCCTGGTCCAACAGCCTTGTGACAACAGGCAATATGACTCTTGAGCATCCTTTACTTGAATTTTTTAAATACACTACAAGAACTAGCAACAGCGTTGAGTTTAAGTAAACATGATAGCATTTCCAAGTAAATTGACCTCCTTCCTTTGATCAGCCAAAAACCATTTTAAGATGAGCTCAGTATTGTGCCCTGAAGGGTGGAAAATACACACTGTTATATTAAGAGAGCAAAGAACTTTCAGGCTTACAAACTCCGAGTTCTGTGATTTGTCATCAATAATCTAATTTAGTGGCTTTATAAAGGGGACCTCGGGACTTATAGGGTTATAATAATTGACTCCAGGAAAAAAATAGGGATGAAGGTATTGGTTAACATTGAAAGAAAATAGGAAAGGCTGGAAAGGAGATGAAGCAAAGTAAGAAATAATGAATTAAAATTTCAAACCCAGCTCCTAACTAGTGCCTCTTCCAAGACTAAAAGCTATGAGAAGTATGAAGAGTGAATTTATGTGTCACTTTTAGGGAAAATATATCCTACATTTAACTAAGTAATTATATGTGAATTTAAAACAAAGTACAAAGTCAAAATAGAGTCCAGAAAACATGTGCTAGAGGTGATGTAGAAGGGACAGGAATGCTGAATCTCAGCTTGCAAAACAGGGAATTAAAGGTCAGAGAGATGGGTTTGGATATGATCTCATGGGCAGCAGTGGCTTATATGGGAAAGGGTCCTGGCTGGGAACAGAGGATGTACTCAAATGGGTTACTTGAGGAGGGTTTACCGAAAAGATTATTTATGAAAATCTGTGCTCAGGATTAAATGAAGCCAACTAGGTATAGCTGGAGCCCACAGCAGGTGGGAGCTTTTACCATCCTAGGCCTGAAGGTACAAGAGTGGCGCCATCACTGGAAACTGGAAAGAGCTATAGCTGTAAGAGAGAGCCACCTTTCAGAAACTGTGGATTTCTCTCTCCCCCCGCCCCCCGCCGCCGCCCCGTCTATTTACATTAACTGAGATACATGATACATTTTTCTTGGTTCGTATTTTTATGTTATGATTTCAGTTTTCAGTGTTTCTTTTTAAAAACTATCCATATTTTCTTTGATTTGTACTACAAATGTTGGATTTGAAACTTTTCTATCCATTTTTTATTGAGGTATAATAGACCATAACACATTAGTTTCAGGTTTACAACATAATTGGATACTTTTATATATTGCAAAATGATCACTTCAACAAGTCTAGTTAACATCCATCACCACACACAGTTATAATTTTTTTTCTTGTGAGGAGAACTTTTAGGATCTACTCTGTTAGCAACTTTCAAATATACGTTATTATTGACTATAGTCACTACACTGTACGTTACATCCCAAGGACTTATTTATTTTATATCTGGAGGTTTGTACCTTTTGACTCCCTTCACCTATTTCATCTACCCCATAACCCCCTTGCCTCTGGCAATTACCAGTGTGTTCTCTGTATCTGTGAGATTCGGGTTTTTTTTTAATTCCACATATAAGTGAGATCATGTGGCATTTGTCTTTCTCTGATTTATTTCACTTAGCATAATAACCTCGCAGTCCATTGATGTTATCGTAAATAGTACGATTACATTCTTCTTATGACTGAATAATATCCCAAGGTATTGGGTTGTCAGAAAAGTCATGACGCATTTTTTCTGTTTTTCGTTGCAAAAATGCGTCATAACTTTTCCGACAACCCAATATATTTCCTATCCATTTTTATTTTATTTTATTTTTTTATTTTTAAAGATTATTATTGGGGAATTGGGGGAGGGGAACAGCGTTGGGGAATGGGGGAAGGGGAACAGACAAGTTACTGTCCTTTTGTTCTTCAGTCTAGTTGTGGAGGATGTCGCGTTACTGGCCCATCTTGGTTTTGTGATCATTGTGCTCTTGCCAGCTGAGGCAGTCACTCGCCGGCCATTGGAAGGCAGCTCACACCCGCAGCCACTGAAGCCTCACTGCAGCCTACGCCTTTGCTGGTGACTCACGGCCACCCAGTTCCAGGTTGAGCTGTTGTTCACCATCTTAGCTGTAGAGGGCAGTGTCACTGGCCCTCATGTGGGATCCGAACCAGGGCCCTGCTGCTCAGAGCTGGTGTTCTAAGCCAGCTCTTAACCAATGTGCCACTCGGTCGGCCCTTTCCTATCCATATTTAATTGAGATATTACTTACACATCATAGAATTCACCATTTTAATATGCACAATTAAATGGTCTTCGTATACCTGCAAAGTTTTGCAACCATCACCGCTATCTAATTCAAGAACATTTTTTATCACCCACCAAAACCCCATATCCATTAGCAATCACTCCTCATTATCACCTCCCCCAAGTCTCTGAAAACCACCAGTCTATTTTCTGTTTCTTTGAATTTGGCTTTCAACAGAAAAAAGCAACGACCAAATTTCTGCTTAGCTGGAAGGGAGCTAATGGAATAAATACTGGAATTTTTCTTTTCTTCCCAACTCTGATCTCCTGCTGGTGCCTCCTATTGGCTGAAATCAACTAAAAGCCAGATGTCAATAAAGCCTAATTTGTGCAGTCCATTGATGCCAGCCTCCAGAGGCATAGAGCAGGATGAAGGGCGGTGAAGGAATCTGGAGGGACATACAGGGAAAATTGAGTGCCCAAGGGCCCTATAGATTCTTGATAAGAAGACACTAGGAAGAGAATGGATTGCCAGACAGAACTAGAAAGTAGAAGGATGTGTAATCCTGGTGGAAGGAGCTGTGACTCCAGGGTGAAAGGACATACCCCTGGGGATAATGGGTCTATTCAGAATAATGGAATCAAAGGGTCTGATGTCCACAGTAATATTGTTTTCAATGTCCTTATGTAATGAAAGATTAATCATGGCATCCTTTCATTTTAATTTTTAAGTGGCTTCTGGAAACTCAAGAAAATGATTCATCATACATTATTGATATTTCATTTTCATTCTTATCTGTATCAATGCAATTTTGTATATATGACATTGAGAATTGCATTTATCCTTCTTTATGGTATCCTACAAATAAATAGAAAAGCTTATTTTCTAATTATATGATGGGGACCTGTTCAACTAGATTTGTCTCATATATTTACTTAAAAACTGATTTAGTTTTGCAACTTAATTTGGCCTTAGCTTCAAGACATTGCAAGCCATAATAAAAATAGTTGTCATTAAAAGGAGAAAGATGACTGGTTACTTGTTTCATTCTCTTTAGTTGAATATATTTCTTCGTGTCCTCGTGAAAAAGCAAACACAACTCAATATTTTCCAGTCAGTCTTACGGTTACATTAAATTATCTCCACCTCCCTTTAAAATTTTATTTCTGATGAAAAGACCTTTCCTTTGCATCAGTTGAATTCTCCCCCCATTCATATTTAGCAATTTATCCAAGTCATTTGGCATGATGATTAGATATGCTTCTTGCTGCTAAAGTTAGTAACTTAAAAGTTGAATTACGTTTTCTTTCCAGAAACTCATATAATTGCCCATCTGAAAAATAAGATGATCGTGTTTTCTTGACATATATTTTGCATACATAATTCATCATCATTGAAGAATACATCTTTTTTCTGTTTTACTAAATTAATGTGAAATGTTGAATATAAATTATAATCCTCTCAGAATTAAGGAAATGATTAAGGAGGCTATTATATAAATAGCCTCATATGATTGTGATAATGTAAGCATTTATTCAAGAATAACAACAGTGTACATTTATTGGTGTCCTTGAAGTTTATAGCTCTGTAACCCATGTCATTGGATCCTTGCTACAACCAGGGGTGACATCAACAAGGAATGTGATATTATCTCCCATTTTACTGAAGGGGGAACTGGAGCTCAGAGAGTTACTAATTTGTCTAAGATTGTAGCGCTAGTGAGCAGGGGAGCTAGAACTTGGATATACATCTTCTAAATTCTCAATTGATATTATGTGCCATGGACGAATAAGCCTGGAGGGGAGCAAGTGGGTTTATGACAGACCCACATGATTTTTAAAAAGCTTGGTTGATGGAGATTCCATTCATTTCTTCCTTGCCTGGTCCAACAGTCAACCATTTAGCAGGCATTCCCATCATTTATGTATTGTAGCTGCATGGCCCTATATGGCTATCCTGAAAGGAGATGGGGATGTGCTGGTTTGGTGTATATTAGAAACTAGACTGTATTCTTGAAGCCAACAATTAAACTGTCCTTTAACATTCTCATATAAAGTGAACTAATTCCACCATCTTGGTCTCTGAGGAGAGGTGGGGGGAGGGGAGAGTGATGGGAGAGGGGAGGGGGAAGAAGAAGGGAGGGAGAGAGAGAGAGAGAGAGAGAGAGAGAGAGAGAGGGAGAATCATATTTAACTTTTTTATTTTTTAGCATTTAAAAGCTTCTCAAGATGCCCCTCTGGCCTTCTACTTCTTCTATTGTTCTCTCTGCTCATCTAAATGAATCTTTCTTGATATTTCTTTCTGCTCTATTCTAATGAGATTAATCTGGGTATTATCCCTGGCTCTCCCTAGTAAGATTCTTTTTATTTTGCCTTAAACATGCTTTTGTCTAAAATTAACATATACTGTTATTTTTATTCATATTTACCCATTTGTATAACAATTTCTATGTTCACTACATTTTCTTGCATTTTATACCTTCCTTCTGGAATCATTTTCCTTTATCCTGAAATGGTCCTTCACTCTAAGTTTAATTTTTCTTTTATTCCTTTCTTGATGTTTCATTGTTAGTAAACACTCTCAGTTTTGTTTTCCTGGAAACATATAAACATATATATATATATATATATATATATATATATATATATATATATATATATATACTCTTTTTTTTTAAAAGGACTTTGCAGATATATAACCCTAAGTTGACAGTTATATTCTGTCAGTATATTGAATAATAATTCATTGCATTGTCTTCTTGTGCTTTTAGGATTGCTGAGAATTCAGCTGTTCATTTAACTGTTGTCACAGTAATTTTTAAAACCAATTTCTGACTGATCTCAAGGTCCATTCCTTGTCTTTAGTTTTTTAGTTTTATTTTCAGTACAATTTATTGAGGTGTGATAATCTTTTCATTATTCTGCTTGAATTTACTGGAATTTCTGATGATTTAAATTTTTTCATCAATTCTAAAAGAAATTTAGCCATTGCTTCTTCAAAAATCACTGCTCCTGAAATCTATTATGTCTTTGAAACTTCTATTTGACATGCATTAGATCTCTTCTCTTTATCCTCCATGTTTCTTAACCTCTCTTTCATGTTTTCAAATTCTTTGTCTCTGTGTGCTCTTTTCTGAATAACACTTTTGGTCTACCAGTTCAACAGTCATCTCATAAGTTATATCCAATACAATATTTAAATAGCTCATTAACGTGTACATATAAATTATTATGCTCCTCATTTCTAAATATTCTATTTGGCTCTTTTTGAGTCACCTATTTCTTACTCAGTCTTTGATTCTATAATTGTTAAGCACAATTAATACATTTGTTCTAAGTCTGATAATTCTAATATCTGAAGTGATTGAATGTCTTACTCTATTACTCATTGCTTCTTCAGGGTCTTACATATGGGGGCCTTGTTTTGTCATACGTTCTGTGATTTGTGTTTACAAATCATATCCACTATTGCTTTAGGTGAAGGAAAACTTTGAGAGGTATGTTGAAATTTGTTTCCTCCAAGTGGATTAGCATTGCTTCCACCAGAGATACTTGAAGTTACCAATTCAGAATAACTTTAAATACATTTCTTGGTTTGAGGTGTTTGCATTATATAGTTAGGATCACAAGCCCATTGATGTTTTCCTGTGGTTATACATTCTCAGATATGTTTTAGTTCCATTTAGAGTCAAGTTTTGGGTAGGCAAATGCTTCCATGCTATCACTCTTTTCGTATGGTTTACACAGAGGGTCTCCAAATAGACCACTCACCTTGCCTGGGCTCTAGGCTTTCTCTCATTCTCCCTGCCACCCCCTCCCACCAAGATGCCATTAAAACTGATGTCCTAAGTCTTGGAAATCTAAAGATACTCTAGGGTACTACTTGTCTTTTTTTTTAAGGTTTTATTGGGGAATTGGGGGAGGGGAGCAGTGTTGGGGAATCCGGGAAGGGGAACAGACAGGTTGCTGTCCTTTTTGTTCTTCGGTCTAGTTGTGGAGCACATAGTTTCACTGGCCCATGTTGGTGTTATCATTGCGCTCTTCCCGGGTGAGGCAGTCGGTTGCTGGCCATTGGACGGCCGTTCACGGTGGCTCACGGCAGCTCACGAAAGTGCACGCCTGCTGCCGGCCAGCCCCACTGCAGCCTATGCCATCACCAGTGACTCACAGCAGCCCAGCTCCAGGTCGAGCTGTTGTTCACCATCTTAGCTGTAGAGGGCAAAGCATCACTGGCCTTCATGTGGGATCTGAACCGGGGCCCTGCTGCTCAGAGCTGGCATCCCAGGCCAACTCTTAACCAACACGCCACTCGGCTGGCCGATACTACTTGTCTTTAGCATTTGAATTTTACTCTTGTTTTGGGTCTCTGAGAATTTCTCTTAGTCCATGGCCAGTTCAAGTTTGCTTTTAAAAACATATTCTAATCTATAAATTTCAGGTGTTGTGTATTGAGAGGTTTTACAGTCTATCTAATCTCCTTTGTTGCTTGAATTAGAAGATGACAGCACTCTCTGTGAATATTAATACTGGAAATCCATTGACATGGCTGTTGTAGTTAATCTTCAAAAATGACTGCCCAATGGACCATGCTCTCTAGTATTCACACCCTGGAGAAGTCCCTTTGTATATTGAAACTGAACTGGCCATGTGGAACCAGTAAAATGCAGCAGAAGTGACACAGCATGACTCCCAACGCTACGTCTTGGGAATCCTTGCAGCAGCATTTTCTTTGCTCTCTTGGAATGCTCACTGTTGGGATATACCCTCTCAGAACTGAGGCACCACGGTGTAATAAGCCCAAGCCCCAGGGAAAGGCTATGTGGTTGACTATCCCAGCTGACTTCCCATCCAGTACCCACAACCAATATCAAATACCAGTCATGCAAGCAAGCCATCTTGGAAGTCTGACCCAATTAAGCCCTCAAATGACCCAAGCCTCAACTTCCATATAACAGCTTGAGAGATCCCAAACAAGAATGTCCAGATGAACCCACTCAGCCTACAGAAACTTGAGAGATAGCAACAAATTCTTGTTTTAAACCATAAAAGTTTCTGAATAGTTTATTATATTTAGCCATACATTATCAGAGCTACAGTCAAGTCTTTTTAGATTAGAAGCCATTTTATCTCTTTGCAGTGACTTGGCAAATCTATGCTGCAATATGCTATATTGATATTATAGGGCATTTTAATTTCCAAACTCTTAGAAGGAGAACAACTGTGCCTTAGAAGATAATATAGGAAAACATCTTCATAATCTGAATATTGATACTTATATTACAAGACAAAAATAACAAGAACCATAAAGAGCGAAATTAATAAGTGTTATATTAAAAATAGGGTCAAGAAAGTGAAAAAGCCACAAACTAGGAAAAGATAATTTTAAAACACACAGCTAGCAAAGGATTGCTATAGTTAGTTTTTACACATAAATAAGAAAAAGGAATCAACCTAATTGAATAGTTTTCAAAAGAAAGAAACAGGTATTTCACAGATGAAACATAAATGGTCAGTAACCATATTGAAATGGTACCAAAGCTCATTAATAATTAGATAAATGCAATCTAAAACAAGAATGAGATGCTAGTTAACATTTTCCAGATTGGCAAAAATTAAGGAGTCTGACAACGCTAAGTGTTGATGAGGATATAAAGAAATTAGAACTTTTCTACCCTATGGTAAGAGTGTAAATTATTACAACACTGTAGGAAACAACTTGGCATTATCTAATAAAATTCAAGCTGGGCATACCTTAGGACTCAATAATTCTCCCTCTAAATATGCACATGTACAGCAAAAGAAATATAAAAAAATATTATGCAGCATTATTTATCATAGCAAAAAACCTGGAAACAATCCAAAAGCCCATCAGCCGTGGACTGGATGAATAAATTGTAGCATTCTCATAGAATGGAGCAATACCGTGTGAAAATGAATGAATTCTTGCTATGTGCAATAACGTAATATTGACCAAACAAAGCAAGTCCACAGAAGAACATAAATAATCTCATTCAATTTATGAACAGTTTAAAACATGAGAAACTAAACAATAAATGTGTGTATGAGAATAATAAGGCAAAGCAAGAAAATGATAGCAAAATATTCAGGATTAGAAGTTAACCTAAGAGATAGAATAGGATAGTGAATCAGCATTCAGGGGGTTTCAGAGGTGTTGGCGATTTTCCACGTCTTATGCTATATGTGGTTACTTAGAAATTTGTTTTATTATTATGCATACTTCATATATATTCCATATATATTTTATAAGTGTGCAATATTTCATAATATACCATTTTCTTTTTTTTTTTAGCTGAGCCATCCTGCCACCTGTTGGCAGCTTAGCATCAGCTCAGCTCAGGCCGGGAATTGAACCGCTGTTACTCAGAGCTCACATTCTTGAGCAAGCTCTTAACCAGATGAGCAACTCGGCCGGCCCAATAATATACCATTTTCAAAAAGCAATGACTATGTCAATTAGCAGTGGAGTTGATTAGAACTAGAGCATAATTAAGTCTGAGAGGTAAACCAAATCCCAATCCAGGAAATGAGTAATGAGAACACATAATATAAATATTCAGTTTCAAAATTGGGTATTATGAAGTTGGAGATGTTTCTATCAGTCTATTTGAGATAGGTTCTATTCAACTGTTTTACATTTCAACCGTCTAGTCAAATCCTAAAAACTGTACACCTGAAACATGTTATTAATCAATGTTACCCCAATAAATTTAAATTTTCTAAAAATTGAAAAAATTTGAAAAATTTTAAAATCCTATCATTCTAATTTCATGTTAATCATGAAATCTTTCCAGGCAGTGAGCACCCAAGAAACTTATATGATGCTCAGCCTACATGGGTTACTTGCCAACCCGAGAGCTATACTTTCATTCTGGTTTATATGTCACGCTCTTCGGTTGTATAGAGTTAGTATGTCACATCCCTGACTAGTACCATCTTTGAGACATTGACAAGATTAATTTTGTGAACCTGCCAAGCTAAGAATGAGAGTCTGGACTGTGAAGACTACATAGGTGAATGCCATATTTTGAAGCCTTGAGTGTCAGTAGGCCAGTCTCCCCAGATGATGTCCTGACCTCGAGCCCCACTTCTAGAATACTTATCTTGTCTTAATAAATAGATCATAAGTCCATAGAGGGCAGAAACAATGTCTTATATTACTCTGCCTCATCTTCAGAGAAATCCACTGCTTTGTATATAGTAAATGCTCAATTAATATTTGTTGCCTGGATGATTGGCAGGACTGATGATTACATATGCATCCACACTATACTTTAGAACAATAATCAAAATCCCATTATTGAATATAATGAATAGAACTCCACTTCAACTACCAAGTGCTAGCTTACTTGCAAATGTAAAACTATTGCTATTGTTCAAGTTAAAATAATCCACTCTTTCAAAATCAGCTTCTTTTCGGCCTTCTGTGAATCAAGAAAGGGCATTTCATGGGAAGGGGGGTGGGTATAAACATTAACTAAGTCAATAATAAAACTTTCAAATCTGAGAACTCTCCAAAAGAAATTTTCAGCAAGAGTATCATGATAATGAAGGTGATGTTAGGGCGATTTGCCCCATCATTTGCAGAACCAAAGCTCAGCGATTCTAAGACAACAGATACACAACAATCAATCTTTTGTTACTTATTATTTTCAATTTTAGAATTGTAGCAAAGGAAGAAATCTTCTAATACATTCAAATGGTATTACATTTGATTTACCCTCCAAATTAATGTTTGCCCACTTGATGTTTATGAAAAGAAATGCTGCATTTCTCATATTAGCCAACAGAGAAGCAATCACTTACATGAATCATCGCTGGAAATAGACAGTTTTGCAAGCGCTGGACAACATATGTGGTCTGTGAACACTGAACACTAATAAGCAGAGGAGTTGCAATCCTAAAATGAATTTTCTGACTTCGAAGTAATTTAATCCAGAAATGCTCTGGGCAGACATCCAATTGTCTGCATGGAACCTGGGAGAGCAGTGATTTCACAATTTAAGACTTCATGGCCTTAAAGCTTGCTTCTCTGCATGCTGAGCATCTTTATTCATTCCACAAGATAAAGAAGGGAGAAGCAAACTGGATTTCTAAACATGTAAAGGAATAAATGCAGGGTGACATCGGCTCTTTAGGCATCCTTGCTCTGTGGACAGTGCTGGCTATTGAAAATAGCTTTTTTTAAAATTGTTGAATAATAACTTTATTTATTTATTTATTTTTTAAATGAACTGTATTGGGGTGGCATTGGTTAGTAAAATTATATAGGTTTCAAGTGTACATTTCCATAACACATCTCTAAATTCATTAGTAGTAGTGCTTGCAGCTGCCTGCACAAATCAACGTGCAGGAACTATACTTCATTTTTCATCTTCCTTTTTAAATTTCTGTCCTCCTGGCAACTTATTTAATCCAACCGAGTGGGCTCTATAGTGTGCCTTTCGTTTCTAATACAACCATTGCAAGGAGACAAAGGACACACGGGACAGTGGGTGGCCATGAAAGTTGGGGCATTTGTTGGTTCTGCAGTGGTAGCTTAGAGATCTCAGATTTAAGAGGCAGGCTGTGTACCTGATCCCTGAGACATTATACATAGTGAAAGAATGGCAATCACTATTCATGAACCTCATAAGCCACATGTTTTAACAAATACCATAACGATCACACATCCTCATATCAGAGGGTTTTCTCACCCAGAAATCCATTCCAGCCTTGGGGCCCACAGAGAGAAGATGGTCTGTTTGAGGCAGGAGACTCTCCTAAAATTTAAAAAGTACATTTTATCAAGATAAAATTGGCTTTGTTTCTTCATTTGTTTTTCTTGTTCTTTTATTGTTTTCAGTTTTATATTCCACATATCAGTGACATCATATGGCTCTTGACGTTTTCTGTCTGACTTATTTCACTTAGCATTATAATCTCAAGAACAAAACTCATAGACAAGGACAACAGTTTAGTGGTTACCAGAGGGTAAAGAGAGGGGGGTGGTAGATGAGGGTAAAGGGGGTCAAATATATGGTGATGGAAGAACTAACTCTGGGTGGTGAACACACAATGTGATATATAGATGATATATTACAGAATTGTACACCTGAAATCTATGCAACTTTGCTAACAATTGTCACCCCAATAAACTTTAATTAAAAAAAAAAGATGAAATCGGCTTTATTGTTCTCTGTGAGGAAGCAACTAAAGATTTGGTAAAACAATGTCTTGCCCTGCCTAATTTGCCTTAACCTTCTACTTCTTGGTTGGTGTGAATTGTAAATTAATAAGTCCTTCCTTAATCTTTATCTTTTCAAGTGGAAGCAAGAATGCCCACATTTTAGGAGGACCATCTCTCTGTAGGAAGACCCATAAGAGTTCACAAGGAAACCTGATACAGGATGTTGATATATTAGACATCTTTCAACTCTTTTCCTACAGAAATTGACTCTGAAACTCTTAATAATGGGCTTTTCATTTATCATTTGTGTGTATGTGTATCTCAATTTAATGGAGACCAAAATGCCATCAAGCAAAAGGCACTTACTGCAATGAAATCACAAATACAGTTATTTAAAAAATGGTTGTGGGTATACAGTAGGTTTCCAGTGACTTAAAAATAACATCAATCATACATATGATGAGAAATGTCTATATGCTTAGGTAATAAATATAAAAAGTATGACTTTGTCAGTTAATACTCATGTGAACTTGGAAAAATTGGTCAACTTACATGAACTTTAGATTCCTCATTGGAAAAAACTATGGCAATTAATTATTGTTCTGCCTACCACATCGTGTGGGTATTTCGAAAACTGTAAAGCATTGTATATATGTTAGAGGTTTATCAGTGTCAGCAAATGATACTGATCTTCAAGCGATACTTAAGTTCATTAGAAATGTCTCTATTTATTTGTATCTATTTAGAATTTTTAATATGTAGCATCATATAGACCAAATATTGTATATTGACCTTATGACATTATAGGATGGGTCAGAATCTCCTCATTTCTCTGATAAGAAGGTACAGAATGAGGGTGTCACATGCCTCAACCAGTTGTAATTTAGTGAACTAGAAGTATAGGTGGATTCAACTTCAGTATTCTATTACATTGTGCATAAGACCTTTTCAAGCTCCTGAGACTTACTCCACTTGCAAGTGGAATTGCCCAAGGAATAAAATAAAAACATGAATTTCAGCAGTCAATAGATGCTAAGAACTGATCTTATGAACCTAAAGCACATCCTCAGCTATAATTTAATATGACTTTCAAGATTATTCCATATAGAAGTATTTTACGTGGCAATATTATCAACTGTATTTTACATATTATGAAAATGAAGTTCAATGGGATGAAATAACTCGCCCAAGGTCACACAATTGATCAGCGTTCGATGTGGAACCTGAGTCAAGGACATTGGATTCATAGTCTCCTGCTTGCACTTTCTTTCCTCTCATGCTGTAGGCTCCTGAACCACTAAGCTTAATTTTCTTTCAAATAATCATCGTTATTAAATTGTGAATTTCCCTAACATGTCATTTTTGACAGAACAACACATACGCAAGGACAGTGTTTTGCTTAAGCAGCACTTCTGGGTGCATTTAAAAAACTGTACCTTAATCAGCATCAATGCCATTACGATTATTGCCATTATCACTGAATGTATGGGGATACCATCGTGGACCAAAATAGATGCTGTTCCCGTGCATTACAAAGCTCATTAGCCAAGCAATTCATCATACACATGTATACATGCCATGATGACAAGCTCTTTGAATAAGAGTTGTTGTGTACTAAGGGGGCGTGTAATAGGGGGAGTTGATGAAGTCATGCAGGTCAGGGAAGGTCTTCTTGAGGAAATAACCCACGAGCAGAGATGTGAAAAATAAGCTAAAGTTAGCAAGGCAAAATGGGAGGCATGAACATGCCATGGGATTAAGCAACATGGTAAGCATGAGGGACTAAAGAGACCCATGTGGCTAGAGGGGGAGGAATGAGATGAGTAGGGGATGAGATGAAGGACAACGCAGGCATGAGCCAGACCATGTGCAACTTTTAGGTCATGCTAAGGAGTTTTC
Organism: Hipposideros armiger; assembly: GCF_001890085.2. Classification (NCBI taxonomy): domain Eukaryota; kingdom Metazoa; phylum Chordata; class Mammalia; order Chiroptera; family Hipposideridae; genus Hipposideros; species Hipposideros armiger. The sequence goes on from NW_017731363.1 coordinate 419,113, forward strand.
TTGCTCCACACAAAGATCAATGGAAAGTCACAGTGTTAATCAGGGGTGTGATCTAATCAGGTTTGAAGTTTTGGACAATCATTCTGGCTGCAGTGCAGAGAACGAGGTGTTGGTCCAGGTAGACCAGTAAGGTAACTACTGCTGTAATACAAGCAAGAGACGATAGCTCAACTGTGGTCCTGGGGGTTGAGATGAAGAGAGTGGACAGATTTGGGAAATATTTGAGAGAGAAAATCAATAGGGCTTGGTGAAGAACTGAATATGGTCGGTGCTGGAGAGGGGTCTTAGAGATGATGCCTTGGCTTTTGGTTGGCAGCAAGGAAAACAGGCTCAGGAGAATAGAAACAAGATTTGGAGCAAGTGTTAAAGGTTTGGTTTTGACATGTGGAGTTTGAGGAGCCTTTGAGACATCCAACAGAAATGGTTTAGGAAGCAGCTGGATGTACAGGTCTGGATAGAAATATATATTTGTCTGTCATCTGCATAAAAGGATAATGGACGTTATGGATGTGTATACTACTGTCTGAGTGTAGCGTGGGAAGAAGGGAGAGCCTAGAATATAGCCTTTAGGAAATCCACCTTTTATAATATGAGCGAGGTAGAGGAGGATACGCCTACCAAGGAGGCAGACTAGGAGGCAAGCCAGGGGTGCACTGTGTCACAGGGTCAAGGGAGGGAAGTGCTTCAAGGACCAGGATGGTGACTGCTAGGGACAGAGGAAAGGGAGAAATGGGGAGTTATGAATCAATGGGTTTAAGATTTCAGTGATGCAAGATGAGCAAGTTCTAGAGATCCACTGCACAACATTGTACAGTTATATAGTCAACAATATTGTATACTTAAAAATCTGTTGAAAGAGTAGATTCTCTTATCACAAGAAAATCAAACTTTTTTAACAAAGGGAAAAGAGACCGATGATGTTGGCCGCCATGGAACTGTCAAGTAAGATAACAAACAAAAAAATACCCTTAAATCTTAGTTACAAGGAATTCATAGAGCTACTTCTGTGGATTGACAGAGCTGGAATCCAAATTGACAAGAACTGACAAGTGAATGAGGAGGCTGAACTAGATCCCCTCTGAAGTCCCTTCGAACTCCAAAATAATAAATGCTATGAGTTCCTGCTCCAGCCAGAGCCTCCCTTTGTCTCAGGTTTCCCTAGGCACCCTACCCCTGGTTAGTAACACGACTGCTGTTGAAAGAAATGATTTCTAAAGACTGGAATTATTTTAAACAACAGTACAACCTCAAAGAAATTTGGGAAAAACCATTCTTTTCTACTTTCACATATATGTTATCTTTTGGAAAGAATCTCAAGCACAAAAGAATCTTGGATGATTTTTCCATAGCACCAATTGAAGAAATACATTTCCAGGAATTGATTTTATTTTGGGGGGTCAGGACTGCAGGGATAAAAGCAGGTTTCGAGTTTCCATGCGGATGGATTTGGAAGTGAAGCGATTTGAAGCCGCAGTCCAGGGATGTCTTACACTACACGAGACTGTCTTCCTTTTCAATTGAATCACTTTTTTGGGGCTTTGAAAGTTAAGAGAACACATCCAAAGAATTGATTTTGTATGTAAGCAGAATGCTTGGGCACTGCTGCTTTTCATTAAAGAGAAGTTCCTGCATTCTCCCTGTCTTGGTGGAATAGAAATCCGATAAGAGGGCGTACAGACCATTGCTACTCAAAGTGTGATCAGTGGGTCTGCAGCATCAACCTCTGCCAGGAACTTGTTAGGAATGCAGCATCTCAAGCATCACCTCGGACCCACTAGATCAGAAAGTGCAGTTCGACAAGATTCTCAGGTGATTTAGATTAACATTAAAAGGTGAAAAAAGAACTCCCAATTTTTTTTCTCAGAAACATTTTTTTTCTACTATTTAGAAAGATAGCTCTCTTTGTTATGCTGCTATGATACTGAAACTGATCCAAGGGCAGATTCTGTCATGTATGGACCCACAATTAATCACATTATTTTGTTTTAAAATTAAAACCTGCGGTGGAGTGCCAAGGTGACTACCCAGGTATATTTTACAGACAATATGTTGCTCACCCAGCTCATGGTGGAACATGCCTTTTTCATTTCCCCCTAGCAGAAGCCGCTAATTACTTGCATTGAACTATTTACCCTTCCTCTTTTATTACTAATAATATTTGTAAATTTGATTTGAAAGAGCAAGGTTACTTGTCATGCTTTTGTACAGGATTTATAAACTCTCACGAGTTTGTCTCTTTAGCCAATTTAGGAGAACATCTACACTTTATTACATGACCCTCCCCGGTGGTTAACATCTGGAATGGGCAGATGAAACCCAGCCGGCAGTGGCACCCTTTCTTGCTCCATTTTTTACACGGAACTCTACTCTAACCTTTAACCAGGGCAGAAAAAGATTGCTGCTGCCCCCTTCTGGCCCATTTCTCCTCCTCTACAAACGTGCGACTTGAAGAGGATGCCCAAGGAGGCAGAGCCACTGAAGAAAGCTCAGCGGAAAGGGCTTTCCCTGGCAGAGATCCTTTGGAAGAAGGCGGCGAAAACCCAACGCAAACCACTCAAGGGGCGAGAAAGGCATACAGGGCTTTTAAACTAATTGATCGATACTCATGAACTCATGAACCGTCCTTCCTCCCTACCCTCCCCGCACGCGGGCTGCTTTATGCCACGGAAATATCCACTCCTATTTAGCACAGGACTCCCCTCTTGGCTCCGGGTTTCACTGACAAGGAGTACACTACCCACTCCCGAATTATAATTTCAGTACGCCAGACCCTGTGCTGCGCTGCTTCCCCCAATTTCCTGTTCCCACACCTAGACTTTATTCCCTTCGCTTTCCTGCTTCAAACTCCCGTCCCGCCCACCCACCGACACACTTGCATTTCCAGGAGCTCAGACTACAGCCTCCTTCACCCGATCTGACTATCCTGACCTCTGCTCTTCCCTGGTTGTCATCGCACCCCCTTCAGCACCCCTTCGCTGAACGGCCAGTCAACTCTTTGCCTTTGAATGGCAGGCATGTCCCTTCTTGAATGCCTCTCCCCGACCCCCGCCCCAAGCTCCTGAAAAAGGAAACATGCGCACTTCAGAGCTAGAAGCTGTCCGAGTGCTGAAATTTATAGGCTGGGTAAGATCACGTCTCTCTCTTTCTGTAGCCCTCATTCCAGCACAGGATCTCAGCATTTCTGCCCTCTGCTCCCTACCCACTCCGGCGCGCAAAGTCCTTCCCCCGCACCTCATTTCCAACTTCTTTTTAAAAGACAACATTTTCTAGAGAAAAGGGACTTGCTAACCCAAAAGGACTTCAAACAAAAGCCACAGCAACCCGACTTCCAGCATGGCATTGTCACCAGCCCCCTTCGCATGGTGATGCGATTAAGGTAGCAGCGTTTTTCCTTATTCAGGAGCAGCGGCTGAAGGATCCCTCAGTTCTAAGGCTTTGTCTTTCCTGGGTTAACTGATGGTCCGGAGCCCCAGTTTGACCTGACCATGACGCCTAGGACTGGCACTTTTTGTTTTTCCTCAGCCAACTGTCCAAACCCAAATCTCTTTTTGATTTTCAAGGAAACTAGATTCCTGCCAGATTTTCAATCTGGACAATAGATAGATACTTTGTCCTAGCTTCTTTCTGGAATCATTTCGGGGATATTTTCCACAAGCATCACAGAAACAGGAATGAACCGGCAGCTAGTGAACATTTTGACAGCCTTGTTTGCATTTTTCTTAGAGACCAACCACTTCAGGTAGGTGAAAAGACTTTGCATGCTGATATTTTCCACACGAAAACTGAAAGAGAACGTGTCATGCAATTTTTATCTATTTTCTATGCCATGGACCACATTGTTTTAATTTTATGTAGGACAGTTAGATTTCTTTTGTTCTGTTAAAAAGCTTAATTATGGTGGGAGGGTGGTACATTTTCACAAAGGCAAGTTTTATGATGCATAAGCCCACTCTATGCATTTGAGCACATCTCACAGCTAATGTGATATTAAAGTAGTGTGATGAGTTGCATGCCCTTTACATTTCTATGTAACGGTGACTTTTTTTTTCTTTTAAATTCTGGGAGTCATTTAAAGGGGTTATTGGATGCAATGCTTTTCATATGGTGGAAGTAATTGGATTAATCTGCCAAGAACATGCTCATTTTATAAAAAATATAAAAGAGCCCTAATTCTTAGCCAACTTGGGACTTCTTATTACATTTCAGCAACTAGGTGTATACCATGAGGACTAGCATTCATAACATTTCTTGAAAGATCAGGAACATTTAAAATTTCATTTTGCCACTACATTCTTCTGTTCAGTGTATTTGGAAATTGATTGCCTACCAAATGTAATTAATATGATATCTTTGTATGCATGAGAAATGGGTTATGCATAATTAAAATAAGTGAGAAATCATTATTTGTATGCCTGTATTTTTACCTAATTTACAAACTGTCAAATCAATTGATACTTCAAAATATCAGCTTATTACCAGCAAGTAAAATAGCCATCCTAATGGAAGAGGTTTTAAGACAAGATAGAGTTAAGAGATGTTCATGCAACCAAGTGTAGGTCTCTTCATTGAATTTTAACCAAATTTTATGGTATTTTTTCACAGAACCAAGAGAAATGGAACATATAGCAGCAATGCTATGAGTACTGGGAAACCCCACTATGTTCCTTTCAGGTTCACACCTCCTACTATGATTAAGAAAAATTGTAGGCTGGGTGTTATTAGAATTAGAATCACCATCATCATCACCATCATCATCATCTTCACCACCACTGCCACCACCACCACCACCATCATCATAATCAAATAATACTTGATTAATCAGATGCTGCTGCATATGGGAATGTGAGTATATCTAGATGATTGCATCAATTTTAACTCCTACCAAATGTTTATATCATCTTTGCACTTATATTTAATACTACTTCTTTGAAAAATTGGCAAGAATGTTGTGTTCTTTAAGTTATAGAATTAACAGGTTTATTTGTTAAACTATTGAGAACAAAGCTTGTAAAATGTATACTTCAGGGGACAGACCAACATTTAGTCACCACTATGTGTTGTGAAAGAATTCATTTTCACTACAAACTAAATATGCTCTCTTTATAAGCCCCTTAATGAAAATAAAAATCTGAAAATTTTTCTAAGCAACATTTAGTGTTTTTGATAATGCAAAATATAAAATAATTTAGAAGTTCTTTTCCATGAATACTTTATTGGAGTCAACTATTTAATTGCCAATATATAAATAACAACTGATAAAATAATAGAAGTATAGGCATGCTCATTGTTGACCTATTTTAGAATGAAGTTAAATTTCCAAGTGAAGATTTTCTTTTATACAACACATTGAAAAATATTCATAGTTGATAGTTGGAATAGAATCTAGCAGGTGAGAGAATAAGCAATGGGATAATTAGTTCACATTTACTTTGTTCTGCCCATCTTACTACATATTTCTTATAAAAATACAGGACTTATATTAAGGGCTGAGATGCTGGAAGAATTTTTTTGTAATTCATGGGGAAATTACTTTAAGCCAATCATAAATTTTACAAATCATCATCTTCATTTTTCTGATAGCTCCAGAAATAAATAGCTTTAACTATATATCTATAAAATCTATTACCTAAAACTATGCATGTTGTATCATCTTAAATGTCTTATGTATGGCTGAAGTTTGGAAACTTAGGAGCTACGACTCAGGATTTACACCTCTCATTATTTCAAGTTCACTCTAGACCATGCACGACTTCAGAAGTTGATCAAAGAGTTTGTCATTTTCTTTTTCTTCTTACTAACATAGCAAATATGTGTAGAAACCATGAGGTCAAACATTCTGTGAGCACTAGTTCTCAGGTGATAAGAATGGAATGGTTGCTAAAAGAGTGAATGATGTGTTTAGGACGGCTTTGGGCAAAGACCATGACTCCCGGTCTGGCAAACAGCCTTCGCAGACCCTGTCTCCTTCAGATTTCTTGGATAAATTAATGGGAAGGACATCAGGATACGATGCAAGAATCAGGCCAAATTTTAAAGGTAGGTTTCATTTAAACTTATGTTAAGCCTGTGAGAAATCTTCTAGACATGTCAATATTCTGAAAAAAAGTTTTCAGGGCTTTTTATTGTAAAATGGAAACAAGTATGGTCTTCATTTCATTTTGGCATTCTTCTGAACTAGTTAATTTAATGGCTTATATTTTACATGTTGCTTGCCACTTCTGAAAACTTTCCTCATTTGTGTTCTATTCCACAAAGAAAACTAATATCAGATATTATTGCCACATTCCCTATTTTATCCTACATGAGAGTGTGATTGGAAATAAAGACAAGAGCACCTGATGGGCTTCACTTGTATGAGTGTCTGTCAAGACTCACTAAGATTCAATGGCTACAACAAAATGCTTGGTTTGGGTTTTAAATACCCACTTCCAAAGTGAAGATGACATCTCAATATAAAACATGCCATTTTACACACATTCAGGCCTCTCTCATTTTTAAATATTGTGAGAAGAGGCTCTAATAAGATATCAGAAATGTTTGGTGTCCTGTTGCTTAGATATTCTAATTGTTTATTGGAAGTTATTTATCTGAAATTAACAAAGATAACAGGATTATAAAGTGCACATGCCAAAGATGGTGGATACCTTCTTTGTTCAATTAGAAACAAACCAAAAAATTTGATGTTTTCATTTGTTTTGTTAACATTACAGAAATGTAATTAACAGTCTGTAGAAATTAAATTTTAACTATTTGGTTTATTTTTATTCTGAATCAGAAAAATACAGTATAACAAGAACCAATTATTAAAAACTGAATTATTTTAACGCTTTAATTTTGAAATACATGTTTTAAATGACAGTTGCATTTTATCTTGTAATTTAATGATATAATGCATTGTGAAGTACTTATAATATTTTATAAGAGGAGAAATGTATAATGTTCTAGATGTTATGTCATAATGCATGCATTGCTTTGGTTTTGCTTATTAGCAATTTAATTGGATTGCTTTCCTTGAGTTTTGGTTAATTTTTATTATTGGCGAATAAGAGCAGAAAAACTAAATTCTAAATTTGTTTCTTCTTTAAATGCTATACCTCTGAATATACCCAGCTAAGGGAACATTTCATAAAGAAATACATCAGAATTTTGGCAAAACAAATGTTTTTGATATATAGAGTATTATCCAATAGGACAATGGAACCAAGTTCAAAGCTCAGTTTTCCTGAAAACAATTTTCATGTTCATCCCATTTCATATTAATTTTGTGATCATTGCTTTGGAAGTTAATATTTGAAACAAAATCCTATGAGTAACAATTCGAGAATCAGCTTTCAATGGGAGTGCTCATTTATACATTTATTCACTTAGCCATTCAGTAACTTTGGAATCTGAACTATATGTGAAATGTTAACTACTGCATGCTTTGAGAAGTGGAAAGATCAAACAGGTTTGGGTGCTCAAAATTTTCAGTGAGGAGAGTAAATGTTACATGAATACTTATAAAATATAACATAAAATATATATTATTAGATAGAAATAGTTAAGTAGTTAATAGCTAAGTAGCATAAGGAAGTACAGATAAAACCCTACAAGATTCCGATAAATGGAGAGATGGTTTCCTATTAAGCTATTCATGGAAAGCTTCATAGAGAAGGTCCAGAGATGGAAAAGTGTTTCAAGCTTATCAGCATCTTGTTTAATAGCAGCTATTATTATTTTCTAGCTATAATTTTTCAAACGGGCATCAAAGTGAAAAGAGTAATAAAACATCCATGTTACTACTTTAAGTGGCCACACAGAATGGGCAATTATTTCCACACACAGCTTTTTTTCTGGTTCTTCTGGGGATGTCAACCTTCAGAAACAACATTCCCTATGATTCTAAAGGATACATAAATAAGGAGAATATCAAGTAGAGCAAAGCATGGCCATGTTTTTGAGATCTATTCTTTACTCAAAAGCCTGAGCACAGGATGTTTTAAAGACTTCTAAAAGGGAAATGGGGCAGATACCATTTAAGACTCTGACATTAATGGACTTCACTGAGTTTTGTCTCCCTCTCCCTTTAACTCTCTACTTCAATGAACCCTGGTGTTTTTTAAATACATTTTACTTACACAGACCATCTACATCAGATCAATTACCTAACGACTCCCACAATTTTCTTTACTCTGAGGATCTGGGCTTTTCCTGGATGTAAAACATTCCCCATTCTTTTAGACTAAAACAAGTTTCCCTCCTTGGTGTTTCCGTGAAACTTTATATGTCTAATAGGGTACTTTTGCATATTGATGTTTTATCAACCCACCCCTACACCTCATCTGAGGGGGCAGTGAGGTGCCTTACTATTCATACATATTATATCATGTATGTACTTATACATATAGTGTAGGGAGAAGAAGTTACCCTTTCCTCCAGAGTGATCAAATAAGAACTGAGAAAGGAAAATGCAGATCAGCTGTGAAGATTAGTGTGTCTAATCAGTGGGAGTAGAAGTTTAAGAAGGGAACTTTTGAGGAATCACCAGTGGTCACAGTGGCTAGCAAAGAGGATTTTGTTGAGATGAGGAGAAAGAAATAAAATGAAGAAATAATAGGGAACTTGTAACAGTGAGAAGGCTAGGAAGAACACTACAGTTCTTACTATAGATTAGCAATGTGTCAGTGGCAGGTTTTATAGAGTAGGTAGAAATCAAGGGTGATTAGGAAACGTGATTGTCTCTGGAATACTGGCAGGTTCCCTGTCAATGCCAAAAAAGAAACTGCCTCCGATAACAATAAACACGATGACAATGCTGATGATATTGAAAAATGACAATAATAGTGATTAATAAGAAGACAGAAGGGCAAGATTCGACCACAAGAATAAAAGCAAGAGCCAAATATGGGCTGTTGAGGTAAAGGGAATGGCTTTTCTAGAAGTCTTACTAAATAGTAGCGTATTTCTCTGTTTCCTTGCTTCCATGCATTGGCAAGGGAAAAAGAAATGCATAGCCATAATTTTTCTTATCAGAAGGAATTTTTCAAGTCAGTAACTATGTCATGTGTATTCCATGTCCCTGATAGACTCTGAATGATGTCATAATGGGCACATATACAAGAAGAAAGATGGATGTAAGCTAGAAAAGGGAACCAGAAATGATTCAGAGCTAGGTCTGTAATTGAAAGCCATTCTTAGAAACTACAGGAAAAAAATAGCTTTTCTAATGTGTTGAAGCACAAGTGTATAAACAAAGTCATGAGTCAGAGTTGCCAATTGCATTCCATCTATAAGATCCATAGAGACCTGGGTCAGATCTTGTCAAAACATAAATTTTCAAAATCCTCAATTCAGATAAAAACACAATCTATGTCCATTTACCATTCCCTGGTTTTGAAACTATGGTAAATGTCAATTGTGTGTCAACAGGGGAGGTTCTTTCCCCACTTGGGTGTTTTGTCTTGTTGTCAGTTGATTTATCAGGGTTCTATTCCATCAGGCTATCAGATATTCTTTTGTCAGTATTATTGTGTCTTGAAAATGCCACTTTAAACATTAAGCTTTAAAGAAGCTAAATGAAATGTTCAAAACTGGGCAAAATGCATTAGTTCTAATTCTCTCTTTGAAACAAAGCCTTTATCTATTGTAATGAAATTGTCTTTGAACATGAAATTAACTTAGAGTTATATCCTAAGTTTCATCCCAATGTGAGTATATACATTTCACCACAACATTTATTTTGGGATAGGATCTGGAATAGATAATGCCAGGAGATAATTATTCACTCCATTTCTTTGTGCATGCCATGCACACTCATTTTTTCCCCCACGTCTGGAGACCTAAATTTGAAAGTGTGATGTGTGACATTAAAACCTACATTTGCATGCAATATGGCTTCCTTCATTTTCCAAAAAGTTATCAGCTCAAGAGGTGTTTCAGATATAAGTAGAAATAGATTCACTTCCAAAAAACTAGAGGTCTTCAGGTTTCTCCCCTTGGAAATTCTTGTCTGTAGCCCGTGGAGCTCAAGTGCAAATGTTGTGCATGCCAGTCCCTCCAGGGATTGGCTTGAGCACAAATGTCGAGCAGGGACACGTGGAAAGTATGATTTTCTTAGTTAGTGATAATGCAACCTCAGCGTGATCACTTCTTTGATCACTCTCATGGGTTTGGGCATCAGATATTACTGTGGATCCTGAGAACAACAGTAGAATGCTTGCAAGCATCACAAGTATTAGACCTGAGGACAGAAAGTAGAAGCCTCCAGGCTCCTGAAAAGGTATAGCCATTTTAGAACAAGACGATAGGCAATAAAAGGGGGGAGAAGGCTATTGAGAGGAGAGGTTGGGGGTAACAAACGGAAACATATCTGAGTTTTGTTCATGGATGATATAGCAGAAGATTTTTGAACACCTGAGATCCACGTCACAATTTATTTTAGCTTTTGTGTGCTGTATGGACACCAATCAGCACATCTGTATATACGGAGCTGCTACTCTGGGCTTATAAGGTGCTTGTCAGGGATTTGAGGTGACATTAAGGAGGCATCTTCAGCATTCTAGTGCACTCTGGTAGAGTATATTCCAATAAGTTCACCTTACTGCAATATGTCTGCCATTCCATGGTGACAGAGTAGTACAGTGGAAAGAGCCCTGGGTTTAGATTCAGAGAACCTAGGTTCACGGCCTGGTCCAGTCACTTTTAAGAAAAGGTAATTTCACCTCTCCATGCCTCAGGTTTTCCTCTGCCTTTGTCCCCTCACTTGGGCTGTTTTGAGCATCAAGGGAGATCATGCATTTGAATGATTTGTTTTCAACTATGAAGATTATGACAAATAACTTGAATATTACTAGTCCCTCATTTCTCTTTCATAGATGACACTATGTATTATCAAAGCTTACCCTTCATGGTGATTGGGTCTTTACAGTTGTTTGATTATTTTTTTTAATGGAGAAAAAACAAGTCAAAGAAGCTCTAACATCTCAGAAGTTCTAGCATCTTAGAGTAAGCAGAACGTAGATGCCATGTGTCTCAGCTGGTTCTCCTTTTATTAGTTCAGTGAGAAGATTTTCAACGTGAAAGGGCTATTTCGATTCTTAAATATGAAACAAGGAGGAAGCCATTTGTGGGAAATAATTTTCTTTATCCATTTAAATTCCATCCCTGATTATTTTCTTGGACTCTTATTCAATGAACTAAGTAAAAGACATAGATCCAATTTCACTTGTTCCTAGAAAGGGCCCTAAATTTAACTGAAGATTTATAACTGTCATTTCTGATGTATTTTCTTGTCCAGTTTACTGCAGTTGCAAGGGTCGCCGCACAAATGCGCTGAATTGATTTCCTATTTTAGAATAAGTATTTCTAAAAGAACGTTTGGTGTCTACAAACATGGCAGGCTAAGAGCACTAGAAATGGAAGCCCATGATTTAGTTTTGGAGAATGTATTACACTGCTCCTTAGCGGGTTCTGGGTGACTTCATATCTTTAATTTTCACTATTGAAAGAGCCTAAACATTTTATCCTGAATTCTATAGTGCTTGCTGTACCTCCCCGTCAAAAAAGACAATTCAGTCCATTCTGATGATAATCTGAGACTTAATTTTTTTCAAAAGATAATGGTATAGTTATCAGGGTATCTCAGCACTTAATGACTGGACATTATAATTTGTCCAGCTGGGGTGATCAGGTTTAGAACGACAAAAAAAAAGTCATTAGTTTATTCTTGATGGTGTTGGATATTTTTCTTGGTGTGTTAGATTAGGCCCATTTGGAATAGGGTCGTAAAATGGAAATATAGTTGATGAAGCCTGATAATAACAAGGTCATTAGAAGAATTCTGGGTTCTTCTGGGAGTTAACACCTAATAGGCTGTCCTGACTGTGGCATGTAGCATTTACTCACTGACTTCTTTCTTGAGAGGGCTACTCTGGAGCCTTGTGACTGATTGCAGACACTTCTATCCACATGAAATCCACTCAAGGAAGGACCTGAGCAGAAGGAATAGGTCTCTAAGTGGTATTCTTTTTTTTTCAAATTATTTTTTATATTATTTATTATTTTCCTCTTTGACCAAATAGCTTCCAAAGGATGTTTTTAAAATATCAAACTTGAACTCTTTCTCCCAATTAATTTGTAATTTTGTCATACCATTAGAGAATATGGTGATGGGATATTAGTTTTGGGGATGGATGACTGGGTGGAGGATCAGGTCCCAGGGACATCTGAGAAGGTTATTTCTCTTTAAACATACATTTTTGGTAAGAATCTGCTACTTCAAGCTCAATATTGTATTAATAACCTGCTTTTTGTCTCTAAGTGGTATTCTTAAGTGTACAAGACATTTAAGAATAAAGTCACTGGGTCACCCCTTGGAGTCCAGTCTGGCTAGCCAAGCAAGTGCTGTCATGGGGCAAGTAGAAGAGTGAGGCTGGGCACCCTCTCTGACTCATGCCCTGGGCTATATACTCACCATTCCCTTATGAGTATGGGTACACCAAACGGTGGCTCTATTTTATTAACAGATTCATCCAAGAGGGCAAAAAAAAAAATCCTGCATCGAATCAAAATTGAGTCAAATTATTGAATCAATAATTTGCAATTACCATGACTGTGTCTGGATAAGTCTTGTTCTCTATTTCTTCTTTTTCTCTGATGGGGAGGGGGTCATATTTTCTGGAGAAAAAAACTGTCCATGCATTGTCAAAGCAACAGATGTGAGCACAACAATTACATGTAAAGGTTTTACATCTTTGTATTTGAGTCTAAACATACAATTGATTTGTTTACTCTTTTAATAAATAATTAGTGAAAAATGACTGTGTGCCAAGTGCCATGTTACTTGCTAAGTATACAGTAGTAAACAGAAATTTAAGCTTTTAAATGTCAGTTCTCATTTCAGTATAAACTGGAATAGAATTTGTAAGTTGAATGCTGCATCATTCAGGATATTGGCAGGTAAGAAATGGCATACTCCAATGGGGTGTGAGAGGGATGGAAAACCAGTCTCTAGAGGGAAAATGCAGTCCTCTGGGACTAGTAACAGTGGACCTGGGGAAGCGAAGGATGGGATGGTTACCCGAACCAAACCTGCAGAAGGTGGCTCTATAGAGAAGGTGGCTATACTGAGACCTGTGGGGCAATGTATTCAAGCTGTGCTGTCCTAGCAGGGAAGACACTAGGGAATAAGGAGCCTGACCTCACTCTCCTCCTGCTTTCCATTTTCTTGTGGGAGCCTCTCATTGGCCAAACCCAACCAGAAGTCAAGAGCGTACGTCAGAGGGCAAGCTCAATGATGCAAACCCAGAAGGTTAGCTTCCTGGGGCACAGTGAAGAACAGAGCAGAAAAGAGAGTGTATCTATCTGGATGGAAATAGAGGATAATCAAAACCAAATCAACTGACTTATGAGCAAAGCCATCCCTCAACCCTCAGGCAGTCGAGCAGACATCTCCAAAACTGATGGTCAGTTTAGTGAGCCTTCCTTTATCAGTGTTGGGAAAGAATGAATGGGGGGAGGGGTAGAAGAGCATGAAGACCAGGCAGAGTAGTGCGCAGTTCAGGGAACTGGCAAGTCTGAGACACAGTTGCTTGTTTTCCATTCTTGGCTGGTTTGATTGCTGAACCTGACATACAGCTACTTATGGCAATTCTGCTATTTTAGGAAAACCTGAGAACCAGTTTACCATATAATTTTGTTTTCTTTTTAAAACCCAAGTGTAAAGGAGAACTGACTCTGTGTGGTGAACACACAAGGCAATATATAAATGATGTATTATAGAATTGTACACATGAAACCTATATAATTTACTGACCAATGTCACCCCAATAAAGTTAATGAACAAAAAAACCCAAGTGTACATAGGAGATAATATAATTAAACTTCTGATTTATTTACATTTAAATATTCCAAAATGTGGATTTCTAAGAACCACTTCATGTTCAACAAGGCAGCTGAGATTTCTTTTATCAGGATTTCTCTCTTAGAAAAAAGCATTCTTTGCTCCCAAAAAGAATGTATTGAGCAAACAACAGGTCTGTTTATGTAGCTTTGAACCTTGAAGTGTCTGAAAAGTGAACGATGCTCACCTTTGGCAAACCACACTGTAGCAACTCAAGTTGGATGATGTGATTCCGGGTAATTGATGAATATTCTGTGCAACGTTCACAATGAATTTCTTATATTCTCCTTTTTCCTTTGAATTAACTCTGGTTTTAGTACTTTGGCACTGCACAGAGTATGGCAAATCAAAGGACTTAGGATTTAATACCAAACCAAATTAGCAACCAACCAGATGTGTTTCTCCAGCCACGTTTTTCAGAACACCTGCTCAGAGCCATTTGAGAGTCCTGTTAAAAAGGCACATATAACATGGAAGAAACAGGAAGCACTGGGGGAAAGAGAAGGGATTTCTCCATTATACAGACGCCGACTTCATGTGGGTGTCCACACATAATAAGTGGGCAACCTTGGCCAAGCCACATCGCTTTCTTGTACCTCAGTTTCTTCAGTAAAAGCATGATTCCTTTTTATGTAAAAAAAAAAAGACACGTATCTGGGCCCCACGCTTCTCCAGCTCTACATCCCCAGAATGGCTGAATGATGGGCTCTTGAAATAATCACATTAACAAGTCCATTACTCCCTGTAGTTTAAGAACAACAGGACTAGAATGAGAGCATGTTGCCCCTGTATCTGAAGGATAATACCTTCAAGGTATTTTACCAACTGTGTGCTGGAATTGCTTGACCAAGTAAAGGGGGGCAAGTCCACTTGAGATAAAGAAATATAAACTGAAACTCATGAGGCCTGGCTTGAGATCCAGTTTTGCCAGCTGTGACCTAGAGCGCGTCACCTCACCTCTCTGGGATTCATTCGTGTCATCTCCAAAATAAAGGACTTGGACCAAGACGTCTATGTCCTTTCCAACTTTGATAGTCCCTGTCTTTATAACATAAATGAATATCTTTGGGTATGTTCTTTTGTAAATTATTGATTCGCCCACAGAAGAACTTGGATGCATATAATCTTCCTACAGAATTGGTCTCTCCTCTGAGAAATGCGTATTTCTGTCCAGAATTTTTTTGCGGTTGTTCATAATTTATTTCAACTCCCAATATTTCAAGGATGATCATTATTCTCTGGGAAGACTCTGGAAACTTATGAGTGGTTTACTGAAGAAATCAGCTACTTAAAATTTTTGCCTTGCTTTTGGTCTGGAGGTAGCAAATTTATGTACAGTGGCTGTCTGGGAAAAGCAACTACCATATTTTTTTAGTTCAGCATCTGGCCAAAGATGTTCTCAAAACACCAGTCCCATGAAATGTTCTCAGATATAAGGTTTAAAATGTAAAATAAGAATGGGAAATTCTGCAAAACATTCTCTGAGACAGTCCCAATATTCATTAACAGATTAAAAGGTTTTGAAAACACATGCAGTACAGATACACAAATAAATATTTTTAAAACGTTTTTACACAGGGGCTTACCCTGTACATATTTGATCATAGATTCTTTAAATAACATTCTGGGGAACTGATGTTTTATGGAGCTCACTTTGGAAAATGTGATCTTGGTAAAATCCATAAACCTAAAAAAATTTTTTGCCATAAAAATATGATGATGATGATGATGGGAAACCTAAATATACATAAAATATGATGATCTGCTACAAAGATAATATTCATAAGAGTGAGAAGGGCCCTGTATTCAGTAAATGTGGCTTTCATATTGCTACACGGTCAACATTAGCATTCTAATGCCACAAAAAAATTACTCTGCAAGTTAGATTATCATTGCAGGTTATTTATCTCCTGCTTCATTTACATAAATAAACAAGCAAATGGTTTGAAAAAACAAACATGGAAGGCAAAAGAAAAATTAGTTAATATAGCAAAATCCTTTGATCTGATAATCACCTTCTGTTTTAGTCCTGATGATTCTTGAAGGCTGAGCAGCAAATGTACATTTAAACCAGTGACCTTTAACCTTGAACTAAAGAGGTTTCTTCAGTAGGATATGACAAAGTTTCATGCCTGTATGAAGAATTTCCTTTTAGATTGCCATCTTCTCTTTCAGGTAGTTTTCCAAGATGGATAAATATTGTGGTTGTACAATTTCCATTCAAATGTTTGTCAAAAAACTTTCCAATCACTGCCTTGAAATGAAAATTTAAAATTTTGAACCCATACTAAAAAAAATTTTTTTAATTGAAATTATGCAATATCTATCTGAAGAAATTTTAGATTTAAGATTAAGGTCTTCGTTTATTAATATTAAAACACACTCCAAGTTAATCTGCTCAAAACTGATCATGTTGCATATACTTAAATATATAAATTCCCAGGCAAAATTATTGAAAATTGTTTTCAATGGATGGATGCAGAAAGAGAAATATATTTGAAATATCACTAAATGTTTTTGGGAAAAAATTCATATATAACTTCTTTATTACTAGTTCTTCTCCCATGCTTTCTCTGAGTTTGTCAAATAGACAAGTATGATTTTTTTTTCTTCCTGCTTCTTACTCCAGGGTCTTAGGAAAATACAGAGAACAAAGTAGATGGTGTGGAAATATTAAAACTATGTTAGGCTTAATCAATGACTCATGATCCACATCAGTTATTTCATACAGTAGATGAAGACACATAGATGATGGAGCCACTACACATTCTGTATCCAATTAGTCCATTATTTGAAACATTGTTTCATGGTATCCACAGTGATGGTATTAACATTGCTCACATTCCATTGTATAACCCACATATAATGGAACAAATTGTAAAGTTTTTCTGGTGATTGAGGGTTGGCAGTGTTAGATATACTGGGCTTTGCACAATGAAGATTAACTCTAAAGAAGTTATTTAGCATGCACATAGTTTGCTTATTCTGTTTTTGAATTTTGTTTTATACAGTCTGGATGCGTGCTCAGATTCCTTGTTATCATTTGCTTCTGATCTCACTGCTTCTTCTCCATTTCCCGGAGGCGCACAGTGGCATTAGGTATTGGGGGATGGGGTGATGGCTTTGCTGAATCCTTAGTTATAGAAGTCATGGAATACAACAAGAGGATACCATTTTTTCCAGGATTCTGAGATTTGCTTTCAAAATAAAGTATACAGTGTCTTCCAAAACTATAAAAAATTTAAAAGAGATTATCCCTGTTGGAAAGCAAGTGTCACATCCGAGTAGGCTCAATGCCATGCATTGTGAATACAAAGTCCTGGCACCAAAACTTCCATTTTTTTTCTCAGGAGGATTTTTTTATAGATAAAATGCCACTCTGTTTATTCTAAAATTTGAGGTTATAGCTGCTAAGCAACAAAGTTGCTCTACTATTCAGTATTTATTTTCTCTGGAATATTCCTATTCCATTTTCTGAAGTGAGTGACCACTCTGTGACAAGTGGTATACTTGACATGATCCTTACCAAAGTAATCCTAGATTATCAGACGCATTTTTTCTAGCCATCCAAAAATAGGAGGAATTACCCACCGTCTTGGATATGTGTTCGTTTTATTTCCCTCAAGCACCTACATTTCCAATATTCACATTTGTTTATCACACACATATGCCTCATTGAAACTCATCCTTTATTCAACTCTTCTGAGCAAATATTCCCTCTTAAAACCCTGCAGGTGGCTTCCTGTCCCACATCCCCCCTCCCCATGCCAACCAAGTTTACAACATGCAGGGCTTTCAGCAAAGTGTGTAAATTGGTGCCTTGGGGCAAATATCCCAAAGCCCATTAAAAAACAGAATTTCCTCAGCAAGAGAATACACTTATCTGAAGAAAAATTCTACATGTTCATCTGTCAACCAGATTCCGCAAATAGCATGATTACATGCACGTTTATTTTCTGCCTACTTTTGAAACTGGATTTGCGTAGGGCCCCTGGGTGGAAGAATCTTTCACAGTACACACTCACCCCAACTGAGTTTCTTTAAGAGACGTCAATGTGTAGTTAAGAAAACTGTAGCTTGGCAAAGGTGCCTTTGTGGAGCTTAGTGGAAGTGGATTGACATGTGAAGCTTCCGTGATTGACTTACAATCCTTCACCACTGGGCCTTTCTCATTCCTCCATAGCCAATCCTGTCCCTCACAACAATTTAAAAATTATTCAGGAACCACAAATACAAATATATTTTTACAAAATCACCATTATGTAAATAATATCCTTTAAACATTTTATAAATGAAACTATGATAGCTTTATTTTCACTTTCAATTTTACTTCAGAGCCACAATTTGCTGACCCCTGGCAACTCTTCCGTCTCAAGAGTTTGCCGACTCCTGCTCCATACATTGAAAGAACAGTTATTATGCAAGAATCTGGAACCAGATGCTAACAATATGTGCTATAATAAATTGCATGCATAAAGTCTCAAGTGAGCAGGTATCCCCTAAGGTCGAACTTTTCATATCAATGTCTGAATAATTTATGTGCTTCAGTGATAGAGCAAAGCAGTTGAGGGCGTTAACAAACAGTGCTTAGCAGTGACGTCATGCAATATGCCCTATAAACCACAGAACGACTCCTTTGAAAAAAGTTGTTGACTTCTGAGGGACGACGTGACAGGTGCAAAGAAGGCAAAAAAAAATACATGTAGAGCGGATAATAAATAGATCCCAAAGGAATGCTAAGAGCAGAAATAAACTCCTATACTATTTTTAGAAACTCCATAGTGCAGCTGCTCTGGGGTGCCTGATTGGCTATATCTTCATCCAAAGGCACAGGAAGAGCAAGCTGAGCCGTCACCCAAGGGAGTACAGGACTCAGAATACTGGTGGCCTTGCTGCTCGAGGCCTGTCATGACTCTTAAAACTCTCCCGGGACTTCTCATCACTTTCTGATAAAGTTCATACACCTGCAAATAGCTTACGAGAGCCGTCGTGGTTAGGTGTTTTTACCATGTATGTCTGACATTGGGTTTCTGAGAAGCAGACCCTGTGTACAAGTGATTTATTAAGGATAACTGAGCAGGGGAGACATAAGAGAGAGTGATGAAATCAACAAACAATAGGGAAAGCCCAGTAAGGGTGTGATCTCAGGCAAAGTCCAACAGAGGGTGGTGGGTTCAACCTAATCCCTCAGGGGAACTCTGGAATGTAAAGTACACCCCAGCATTGTCCTGACTGTGGGCAACAAAATTGGCTTTTCACATTCTCCTCTGGCAGTTACTGAGTAAAGGCCGCCCCTCAGGGTGTGTGCGGATTAGTGGGGAAAGTAAATGCCCAGATGCTTCTATCTCTCCTCATGGGGGCAGAGTGAGCTCCAGTAGCCCCAGGGCAGTCCTCTGGGAAAGACCACATGTTCTGGCTCCCGGAAGCAAAAGCACACTGAGGTGAGTGGCACAAAATGGTAAATGAGATCCCAGGAGCCTAGGGGGCGCATCAGTACTGTCCACATTATCATCATTCCACATCTCAACCACGCCCTCCCACTCTGTTCCAGCCTCAATGCCCTGCTTCCTGTTTCTCAAACATTTTACTTCCGGAGCTTTGCATTTTCATTTCCCTTCAGCATGTTTGCTTTTCCACCAGTCTAAAGCCTACTCATCCTACAGACTTCAGCGTCAATATCATTTCCTCCAGAAAGCTTCTCTTAAAGTAGTCAGTCCATCCTCTCCTACATGCTCGCCTACACTCTCTTTTGTGATTGGCTGCTTCCGTCTCTCTCCTAGACTACTTCAAGGAGGCCGGAGACTGGACTTATCTCATTCGCCATTGTGCCTCCAACATCTGACAGTAGGTAGGCGGCCAATAAACATTTATCGAGTGAATAGAAAAATGTATAACACTAATTGTTTTTTCACTTTTATTGAGAAATAATTAACATACATCACTGTGTAAGTTTAAGGCGTACAGCATGATGGTTTGAATTATGTATTTTGTGAAAAGATTACCTTAGGAAGTTCAGCTAACATCCATCTTCTCATATAGATAAAAATTCCTTGTGATGAGAATTCTTAGGATTTACTCTTAACAACTTTTCCATATGTCATAGAGCAGTGTTAGCTATAGTCACCATGCTGTACATTACATCCCTAATGCTTATTTATCTTCTAACTGGAAGTTTGTACCTTTTCACCACCTTCCTCCAATTTCCCTCCCCACCACTCTCCACCTCTGGTAACCACAAATCTGATCTCCTTTCACATGAGTTTGAGGTTTTTGTTTTGTTTTTTTGTTTGTTCATTTTTTAAGATTCCACATATAAGTGAGGTCATACAGTATTTGTCTTTTTCTGTCTGACTTATTTCACTTAGCATAATGCCTTCAAGGTCCACCCATGTTGCCACAAATGGTACGATTTCCTCCATTCTTATGGCTGAAACATATATATATATATATATATATATATATATATATATATATATATATATATATATATATATATACATATACATATATATATATATATATCTCACATCTTCTTTATCCATTCATTCCACTCATTCATTCTTTATCCATCCATCCATCCATTCATTGAGGGACACTTAGGTTGTTTCCATGTCTTGGCTATTGTTAAAAATGCTGCTATGAACATGGGGTTGCAACTATCTTTTGGAGTTAGTGTTTCCATTTCCTTTGGCTAAATATCCCAGAAATGGAATTGGAAGGTAATAAGGTCGTTCTATTTTTACTTTTTTGAGGATCCTTTATAATGTTTTTCATGATGACTAGACCAATTTACATTCCCACCAACAGTACACAGTTCCCTTTTCTCCACATCCATCCCAGCATTTGTCTCTTGTTTTTCTGATGATTGCAGTTCTAACAGGTGTGAGGTGATATCTCATTGTCATTTTAATTTGTATTGCCCTAATGACCAGCGATGCTGAACATCTTTTCATGTACCTGTTGGCCTTTCATGTGTCTTCTTTGGGAAAATGTCCATTCAGGTCCTTTGTTTATTTTTTAATGGAGTTTTTTGTTTGTTTCTTTTTTGGTTTTTTTTGCTACTGAGTTGTATGAGTTCTTCATGCATTTTGGATATTAATCCCCTATCAGATATATGGTTTGCAAAATTTTTTTTCCCATTCCATAGGTTTTCCTTTTACGTGGTCGATGGTCGATGGTTTCTTTTCCTGTGCAAAAGCTTTTTAGTTTGATGTAGTCCCACTTGTTTGTTTTTTACCTTGTTGCTTGTGCTTTAGTTTTCATATACAAAAAATCATCATCAAGACTCATGTCGAGGAGCTTTAGTCCTACGTTTTCTTCTAGGGTTTTCGTGTTTTCATTTAGACTTACATTTAAGTCTTTAATCCATTTTGAGTTAATTTTTGTGAGTGGTGTAAGATATGGGTCCAGTTTCATTCTTTTACATGTGAATATCCAATTATCCCACCACCATTTATTGAAAAGACTGTCTTTTCTCCATTGAATATTCTTGGCTCCTTTGTCAAATATTAGTTGACTGTATATGCATGGATTTATTTCTGGGCATTCTCTTCCATTGGTCTATTTGTCTGTTTTTATGCCAGTACTATATTGTTTTGATGACTATAGCTTTAAAGTATAGGTTGAAATCAGGAAGTGTGATGCCCCTGCTTTGTTCTTCTTTCTCCAGATTTCTTTGGCTACCTGTGGTCTTTTGTGATTCCATAAAAATTTTAGAAGTGTTTTTTTTCTACTTCTGTAAAAAATGCCATTGGAATCTTGATAGGGATTGCATTGCATCTATAGATGGATTTTGGCAGTATCAACATTTTAGCAATATTAATTCTTCCAATCCATGAACAGAGGATACCTTTCCATTTGTGTCTTTGATTTCTTTCATCAATCTTTTATAGTTTTCAGAATAGAGATCTTTCACCTCCTTAAATTTATTCCTAAGTGTTTTATTGCTTTTGATGTTATTTTAAATGGGGTCAATGTCTTTATTTCTTATTCAGGAAATTCATTGTTAGTGTATAGCATGCAACTGATTTTTGTATGTTAATTTCATAAAATCTTTAAATACCAGATTCTGTACTAAGGCAGAGTTGGATATGAACAAATGACCTAAAATATTGGGTTGTCGGAAAAGTCATGACGTATTTTTTCTGGGTTTTTTTGTTGCAAAAATGCATCATGACTTTTCCGACCACCCAATAAGTTATCATCTGCTAATATTTATGATTCTTTTAAAATGTATGATATATTTTCGCATGTGTTATCTCATTGACTCCTTATGAATTTCTCCAAATGGAAAACAGCTGGAAATTTTTTCACCATTGTTACTTAAGGGGGAGAAAGTTACTTTGCTGCCAGACAAGACTTATATCAACTACCTTTCCAGATACATAAGGTCTAGGATGGAGAGGAATGCATGTCATCATTTAAAGAATGATGACAAGGACACTTGTTCTCTATCTCCAATACTTCAGTGAATACATTTTTCAACATAGCTGTCCCTCCTTTCTGTTACAGTGTGAGTCTAGTTTATCTTTGAAGTCGCAGGTTTTTATGCTTAATAAATCTTTAATGCCGAGTGAATGGGTTTATTCACATGTGGATATATAACAAGAATTTAATATGCATATGGAACTGTAGTAGGCACTATGTAGAGGAGAATTTTTTTAAAAATTGTCAACTTCCTAGCATTCTAACCTCCAACCTTTGTATCTCTCCTCCTACTACTTTACCACCATTCCCGGTCCAACATCCCATATATAAAAATATTTATTTTCCATGCCCAATACTCAATAGGGCTGTATGGTTACATCAAACACGCCCAAATAGAATCCACTGTCCTGAGGTAACTCTCCTACTCATATATTTTACACCATTTTAATTGTAGGGGCCCAGAAAGAGTGAATAATAATAACATTACTGGTTTATATTACTTGAGTCTTTATCATGTGTCATGCACTCTTCTAAGCACTTTGCATATTAACTCATTTAATCCTCTCAACCTTATAGAGAAGTACATGCATGCAATTGTTATCCCTAGTTTACATATAAGGAAACAGAAAAGGCCTAGAAGATTTGTGTGGCTGTACGACAAGTTCATGAGTTAGACTTGGATCCATTTCTTAATGACAGCACCGTGCTAGAAGCTGTGAGTCTGGAGGCCTCAGAATCTGTTTATTATTCAACTTTGCATCCTCAGATTCGAGCACATTTTTAATCCTCCATAAATATTTGATAAATAATTAAATGAATGAGTAAAGCTGATATCTCTCCAATCACCCAATAGCTTTCTTCTTGGAATGTATTAGAACAAGCTTGCAGACTGTGGCAGGGAGGCCATTAGTGGCTGAGGAGAGGAGAAGCGATACAGCCACTGCTACCTTCCTGGGTTACACATTCTGTGATTTTGCCTCTGACTAATGGCATTTTGTAGTAATTTTTTTTCAACTTCTTTCAGTACAAATTTGTGATGTATTTAAATATATTCCAAGAAAATGCTGACTATGACATACCAAAAGCATGGCCTTCCATCTGGCATTTTCTCTAGTCCTCAGTGTACTTCCTAGTGCAGTTTACTATCTGGGCTCTGGGAATGTTTTCATTCAGTAGTCTGTCATTTGGGCATGGTGGGAGAAAATACCAAGTCTGAGACCTAAAGTCTGCAATTTGCTTCTCTTTATGGCCACTTTCCAACATGTATGAAAAGCCCAAGCTTGAAAAGTGATCAGAGGAGATAAGGTTTGGAGTGCTGCTTGTTGGAGTAGCATTCTTTAAGAACCAAGGAGACCGCTCTCTGAAATATGTCCGTGGTCTTTTCTTAAGCAAAGGAAGCACTTGCTGCTTCTGTGCAAAGGCAAGCTTACTTTGCAGTCAGGTACAAATTACTCACAAAGTATTTGGGAGAAACACTGACAATATGCTTGTAGGGACTTAGCGAACTTACTGAAAGCAGTAACAGACAACCCATCTTCTAGTAATGTGTTATCTTGCTGAGCACATTAAATAACACACATAAAACAGGCCTCAGCAATACGAGCCGGTCCTCATCTCTATAAACATGCAGCTATGTATGGAATCATGTTGTAGTGCCTAGGATTCTGAGGAAGTGGAGTTGGTGATGGCTGAAGGTTAAGAAGAGGTGTAAGATGAGTGAGGACTTGTTAGGTTTACAGAGATAATGTGTGCCAGGCAACATATAGTAAGTGTGCTCCATGGGTGAGCTCATTATTCCCTACAGTACTGAGAACGACAGCTGTTACCAATTGCCTTTTTCAGGTTCAGAATCCTGACAGCTGGCACAGCTGCGAGAGGCAGAGCAGCTGGTCAAACCCCGGCTCTCTGCTGCTCGAGTCCACGCACCCACTACACTGTTTCTTGTGGCGGTCTAGGCAGGCTATGAATGTCTGTGTGTGCAAGTGCTCCATACGTCTGACTGGAAGGGGGCTTTTGGAGAGGGAGGCATCAACCCAGGCTAATTCCCAGAAAGAAGGCTCTCTTAGGGAGGTTCTTGCCCTTTAACTTGGGGAACTTTCTGCCTCCTTTACCTGAGAGTTTGGGAATGGGGCCATTTCTCATCACAGGACTTTCTTTCCTACAATGCGGCTCCACTGTGTTCAGTACAATACCAAAATTAGAGCCTCCTTTACTCTTGGGGGAACAGCTCTACTAGGCTCAGCATCAGACATCCTGTGACACTGAGATGAAGGTGGAAATAAGTGATATTAAAATCCAGACAAAGGACAGTTCTTCCTTTAAAATATCTCTACTCTCAATGAAAAATTGAGAGGCCTTGAAATTTCAGGGAGGGTATGAAATAAAAGGAGCAATAATGCAGGCTCAACCTTCAACTGCTGGCTACACTTTGACTAGTGATACATGCTTTTCATAAAATAGAGCCATATCTCCCCCTCCTCTAAATATAAAGAAATACATCAACCTCCCTACAAAGACTCTCTCTTCTCCTGTCCTTTTTTTCTTTTCTCATGCACAATTTGTTGCCATCTCTGCTATATTCCCTTAAAACATTAGTCGCATAATCACATTACATTATAGTTCATCTAATTCATGTCTTTCTGCCATGACAGATTGGGAACGCAGGGTTTGAATAGATTTTGGTGTTCCCGGCACCTTACGGGCACCACTGTCAATGCCCAGCCCACACCCCCAATCCATCACCACATCAATGCACCATCTGACTTCCAAATGTCAGCAGTTGTGTTTCTTTGCTTGAGGGCTTTCTCCGACCCAAGCCACCTTTCTACACTTGCGGCAGACCAGATGTGAAGATGAATGAATGCCCCTTGAGAAGACTCTCACCTAATGACTGGTGGGAGTCGATGTAAAATACCCCAACTCCTTCTGCCCTTGGGCAGAAGAACTCAGAAGAGTGCATCTTCCAGAGTTGCTCATGGGATAAAGCTGTATTTGCCCCTACGGGATAATGGGCTTGCTAAAGCACCTTTTCTTGGTTTCCTTCCCTAACCTGTCTCGGTTCCCCACTTCCCAAATAGTGTATCATTCACTCCCTAATAAACTATTTTCACCTGAATCTTTGACTCAAAGGCATCACAAACTAAGTAAACACCCAATATATAGAAGTCCAATAAATGTCCTTTAATGAAACTGAATTACAAAGATGCATAGTGCTGGATGACATAGGAGACATGGAAGTACTATGCTATACCAGGGGTAGGGGCCTGTCGGTCAGATTGGAGCACATGTAAACACAAGAGACATCATGATTTCAGGGTTTCCCTCTGCAGTCGGGAGCGGCTGTCCTAGTTGTTAATAGACGAGAGTGCATGTCAGGAACTCTGGCTTCTATTTATAGATCTCTTGCTGACATAGAAAACCTCTGTTTCCTAACAGTACAATAGTGACCTTCCTACCCTCAGAAAAATGGTGCAGAATGCCTAATGAGGAAACAAGTCCCCATTTGTGGAAGCCACAGAGGAACAAAGGAGGGAAATGAGAGCATAGATACCGTTCATTGGCAGACATGGTGCTCTAAGATCTCTTCTGACAGCGAACCAGCAAATGCTGAGCTGCCTGGCAGTGCAATGGCCTTGAAGAGGATTTAAGTTTCCAGGCTTCCAAAGCCTGGCTCTGAGTCTAATGTTTCCAAAGGGTAATGATTTCTTTTTTGAAAAACCTTGCATAAGAAAAAATAACCCTAAAATCATGACTCTCATGCAGATATGAAATGAATACGTGTTAAAGATTTTATTTAACTCATTAATCACTGAGGGAACCAGGTGGATGGTATAACCACCTCTAAAGAAAGTCTGAAAAACAGACACATTTATAGCTCAAGAATATTGAAATGAATATGCAAATGGAGGCAAAACTAGCCTCTTCCACAGTGGGGGAGGGAAGTCACTTGAACCTTAACAGGACAGGACAGGACTTGCATGTCTGTAAGTAAGAGATATTTCACATTTCAATCAATTATACAATATACAGAGTTGTAAAACAGCTCCCATAGAACCAGAGTCAGACAACACAGAAAGGGGGTACTACAGACAAGGCATAGTTTTCCACTGAAACATAATTATTCTCTACACTCATGAGTGTTAGATTTAATAACACAATTCTTTGCCAATAAGAAGGAGATCATTTTTTCTCCTAGAGCCTATTTAGACTTTTAAAATCCAGGTCTTTTTAACACTGTGAGTCGGGTGAGCATAATAAAATGTAGGACAGAGATATGGTGCTTGAGAAAAGTCCATCTGATGGTCAAATAAAGGGGTGAATCTCAAGGTTTAGGAGGATGACCCTTCCTTGGAAGGGGAAGGAAATGAATGGTAAGAGAAAAGAAATAGGTGGTATTTCACACACACTAGCATATTCATTCCTCCCAATGCACCTGAGAGGGGAAGATATTTCTTCTTTTACAGATGAGGAAACTGGAGCCCAGAGTGATTAAATAACCTACTGAGGATCACACAAATTGGACGTAGCAGAGTCAGGATTTAAAACCAGTTCTAGCTCCGAAGTGTATGATTTCTTTCCCCATCAGTCCATGCTACACTGGTCAGGGATCACATTAGCAGGAAGGGCAACTGTCAACCCCACCTCAAAGAGGATAGTAAAGGGCCATGTTGCAATGCTACTCATTGGTGACTGTCATGTTTTTGTCCTAATATGTCATCATTATGTTGAGTGTTCTGGAGAGATAACAGAATTCCCTTCTGATTTCACAGGCTTAGATGAGACAGTTGATTTAAACGTATGACCTTTGAATGAACTACCCTTTGAAACTGAAGGGATGGAGGCTGGCTGATGTGATGGTGTTAGGATGTTTTGTATTGAAAGTTACTCTGAAATGAAATGGAAATGCACAGGTTTCTTGGGATGCCACTGGCATTTCCTTACCCAGAAAGCTTATATTCTGATTAATAGCATTCAGTGAGCATTTGTTGAATGTCTACTATGTGCTCAGTACTGTACTAAAATGCCTTGGGAAACATTACATGAATCTGATCTGAGTCTTTCTAGAGCACACTAGAAAAGTTAGACACATTTGAAAATCTGACTATAATACAACATGGTAAGGATTATGGGGCTAGGGAAGTGCCAAGAAATATGATGTTCAAGTGGGGAGAATCATGGAAAATTTAATCAAGCAGGTATCGTTTGAACTGGACTTTGAAGGAATAGAAGATTTGAACATGGAAACATGTATATATGTGTGGACTGTACCAATTCCATTATTATAATCCCAAATATAGCATAGTTCCTACTCTAAAATTACTAATGCAAAAAAATGTATTTTTAACTTGTCAGAACCTAACAACTTGATGAACCTGCTATTTATTTTGTGATGTAGTAGAGGATTCAATTAACATGAGAGAAAGTTGTCTTTAATTCTATTTTTGTTACTTCCAAAAATGAAAGGAAATATCATTTGGTTTCATGAGATCTCTTCTTGGATGCCTTCATTTCCAAACTAATTCAAATGTTACAGCTGGAGATAATAAAAAAAATAGGCAAAAACAAAAACAAACAAAAAACCTAATTCCAAATGGCATTTAAAATTGTCATCTTCTAAGGTTAAATGGGCCTTTATTTATTATCTACGCCAATCCCAAGACAGCTTGAATTTCATGTGTTCCAGCAATTCTCCATCTGATGACATTTTATTATGGCATACATAGAAATATGTGTAGATTACACTTACAAATTACTCCCAACATGAATGTCTCCATTTAGTCTCTGAGATCTTTAAAATGGGAAATGAACCTTCTCACCACAAGCAAAATGCTGTAAATCTCCCAGAACATAAACCCCTCACTTTCAGGTTACTATGATCCTGCAATGAAAAAAAAAGCAGCAGTTCACCTGTATTAGAAAGAGGCTTAACAAATATGTCCTCTTCATGATGCTCGATTGGATATATTCATTTTGTTTCATTTGACATTTCTTGCAGAATGACTCAAGGGCTTTTCAGAAAATTGTTTCTGATTTGTCCTTAATGACTGATTTTCTTATATTTAGCCCCATAATTCACTACCTCATTATAAATGATAATTAGAAGACCAAGCATATACCAGGCACATAATGGGTACTCAATAAATGTTTGTTGATTTAATGAATAACTGAAGATTTATAAGATGGAAATGCACAGAATTTAGCAAATACTTGCAAAGAGGCACCAAATTAA
Organism: Hipposideros armiger; assembly: GCF_001890085.2. Classification (NCBI taxonomy): domain Eukaryota; kingdom Metazoa; phylum Chordata; class Mammalia; order Chiroptera; family Hipposideridae; genus Hipposideros; species Hipposideros armiger. Next base: position 447,648 of record NW_017731363.1, read on the forward strand.
ATTTTCTGATGAACAAACCCAACAAAGGAATATCAGTTCAATAATACTGCCACGTTCTCACCCAAAAGTATGTTTAAATATTTTTAAGCTCCACGTTCTTTGTTGAAACGTATGAGATAGATGACTTTCAAAAGTCACATGACCAAAATATTTTAATATAGTATTTAATATGATATAATGATTTGTTTGGCTGGGCAGAAAAATAATTTGAAGCTCATTTCATTATCACATAACACATAATCCTTGTTAAATAACCTTTTCACTCATCTTTCCATTTTTAACTTCTTTTTATAATTTAGTGGTTCTCAACTGGGGGTGATATTTTGTCCCCTACTGGACATTTGGCAATGTCTGGACACATTTTTGGTTGTCACAACAGGGGCTACGGGAGGTGGGGTGTTACTGGCATCTAGTGAGTAGAGACCAAGAATACTGCTCAACATCTTACAGTGAGCAGGACAGTCCCTACAACAAAGAATGATCCAGCCCCAAATGCCAATAATCCCAAGGTTGAGAAACCCTATTTCAAATAAAGAAGTTAGCAGCAATTATCTCAAACCCATGATACTACGTGGTTGTTCAGACATGAAGAATGTTTATGCACGGTTGCTGGAAGCAAGAAAGTTATAAAAGGTGGTTGGATCCTGCGAAAAAGGTCTACAAAGATGAGAGGAAAAAAAAGAGCTTATGGAGAGAAGAGAGAGGAAATTGGATGAGATGGGCATTATTTCAGTAAAGATTAGCATAGAAAACGTTAGGAGATCTAAGTTATAGTCTCAACATTTCAGTTTACATTAAAATGTGTTTAAGGGTGTATCTCTTGCATTAGCATATTTTGACAATCCAATGAACTTGTAATAACGATAGTAATACCATTACTATAAACTATAATTTCATGAGCAACTATTAAGGACTTCCATACATTACTAATAATTCTCACAATTAGCATCAAGGTAAGCATCATTACTTTCATTCTACAGAAGAATTCATAAGCTCAGAGAGTTTCTGCAACCTGTTTAAAGCTCACAGGTAATAAGCAGAGCTAGTGGCAAAACAAGACAGATTGGTAGTAACCCTACTTCAAATGTATCTTTGAGTAGTGTGACCCAAAATCTAGGTGTTCTCAGGACAGTCCTGGTTCATGCCTGGTGTTCCTGTGTAATGATTAATAGCACCCACTTTCTCTATTAAAAGTGATCCTCCTTTATGAGATAAAGGCCCCTATCTTATCTCTTCTCTTTAAATCATGAAAAAATCCTCAGCATGAAAAGACAGAAACTTGCCAGCATTCTCAAAGCCCTCTGATATGGATCAGAGATGTGTGCACATCTGTCCATTCACTCATCCTTGTGTGAGAGCAGTTGATAACTGGTAGCCATTAGTAGGAAGGACTCACAGTAGCCGCCATTTCGTTGTCTATATTTATGCTACCTTAGGTGCTGATTAATCACTCTGTCTGGCAATTTCATCACTTTAGCAACATGGCTGATCCAAAGCAAATAGTTTACTGGACAATCGCATCAGGCTGTGGGAATCAGTAAATGTCTAATATCTTTACTTCTCGGAATATTTTGCTTTTTACACAGACCTGGATGTCAGCAACCAAACTGAATGTAGTAGGACTGGTAAAATGATTTTGACCTTGGGTTGGGAAGAAGCATCAATGGTATATAATTCATTTTTTTGGTGAATTTTCAAGAAGGTTAAAAGCAATGGGCCACTTTCTGTGATTATGTCTGATTACAATCATGACATTAAAAAAAATCTTTCTCCATTCTTTCAGGTTAGATGCCTCAAATCACCCCTTACAAAGGGAGTATCACCACAAAAAGCCATTCCCTCCCCCTTGCAATCCTCCCATCCTCCAAGGCTCTTTCTTTCATGGGCACCAAAGCACCATGCAACACAGAAAGCCATCATAAGAAACAGTGTGGGTCGGCCGAGGGGCTCAGTTGGTTAAGAGCTCGCTCAAGATTGTGAGCACTGAGCAACAGGATTGCCAGTTCAATTCCTGACCCGAGCTGAGCTGCCAACAGGTGGCAGGATGGCACAGCTAAAAAAAAAAAAAAAGAAAAGAAAAAGGAAAAGAAACAGAGCTTCCACATGTTAAAATAGCAAGTCTCTGACCCTCAACTGTATATCTTCTTGCTCCCTCTATGTGCTTTATTTTCCACTTTATCTCTTGAGCTAATGGCAAGAATCTTCCTGCTAGGCAAAAATCTTATTGCAAAAGAAATTTACTTTCTGTATAAATCAAGCACATGTATTTAATATTCCATTCCCATCCAAGGACCCTATACTAAAGCAATTGTGGTACTTGAGGACACATTAAATTATTTATGAGGAATGAAATGCAAAATGAAAATGTCATTCAGGTCTAGTTGTGTCAAGAGAGAAAAAAATATCATTTTCATTTTGGAACTCAAAGAATGCCCACTGCTCTCAAGTCTTTCGCCTTAAAATGAGGTTGGAAAATAACATTAACTGAGGCAAAACTAACAAATAGTGACCAGTTGTTTTGGGTGTTCCACGAGATCCCCTATTTACTCCTAATGCTTTTGCAAAACCTTTATTGCAACCCTCATTTAAATTTCTTCCGGCTTTATTGAGATATAGTTAGCATATAAGATTGTGTAAGTTTAAGGTGTACAACACGTGATTAACATACTTATATACTGTAAAATGATTACGACCATGGTATTCATATCGCAAAATGGTTACCACCATAGTGTTAGCTAACCTCCATCACGTCACATAGTTACAATTTCTTTTTTGTGGTGAGAACATTTAAGATCTACTCAGCAACTTTCGAGTATACAGTACTATTGCTAACTACAGTCTCCATGCTGCACATTAGATGCCCAGAACTTACCCATCTTATAACTGGAAGTTTGTACCCTGCGGCCAACGTCTCCCCATTTCCTTCACCCCCCAGCCCCTGGCAACCACCATTGTACTCTCTGGTTCTATAAGTTCGGCTTTTTTAGATTCCACAAATAAGTGATATCATACAATATTTGTCTCTAATGCTTATGTTTTAAACTGAGTCCATCATGAAGCTTTAAAAACAAGGAATATTTATTGTTACCTTAGAAATCTTTGGTCAATACAAATATATATATATATATATATATATATATATATATATGGGTTTGTTTCAATACAGTCACTACGAATAATAGATAAAATTTTCAATACCATGGTAGAAGCTATAAAAATTGTTTCCAGGTTTTAAATATGCAAGTTATGGGATGCTCTTACCATTGATTCATTTTTATGAGCAATGCCTGAGTCCTATTAAATATAATTACTGAGTTAAATATATTGTTTGTTGTCCACAGTATCTGGTGTGACCCCATGGTATGTACACACTGCCTCCTAGCTCTTGTGATAACACAATGGGCTGATTCAAACTTGATGATTTTCACCTGGGACCACTATAGTCCAGCTTGCCCAAAGGATATCATTGAACATCCAACCTTTCTACTAAAGGGGATTTTGTTCATGCCACAAAGCGCAATATCAAACTCATGGTAGACAGTCCTTCAGATGGTCTCTATGTTCCTCCAGGTTCATGGCTGGTCCTCACTTCAATGTATGGAAAGATTACGGAATTCCAGAAAAATTTATGTTGTTCTCCCACCTCCTACTCTAAGAGTCCAAAGCAGGACTCAGCAAACTTGGCCCACGGGCCAAATCTGGTCCACTACCTGTTTTGTAAGTGCAGTAAAACTTTGGATTGCGAGTAACTTGGTTTGCGAGTGTTCCGCAAGATGAGCAAACATTTCTAATACATTTTAACGTGGGAGACGAGCGATGTCTTGCAGTACAAGTGGTTTGTTTCCGGAATGAATTAGGCTTGCAAATCAAAGTATTACTGTAAATATTTCCTGGAACATACCCACACCCATTTGTTAACATACTGTATATTGTATATGGCTATTTTCACCTTAAAGACAGAATTGGGTAGCTGTGACAGAGATTTTGAGACCCACAAAGCCTAAAATATTTATTATCTGGTTCTTTAAAAACAAGTTGTTGACTCATCACCTAGGGAACTGAATTTTTTTTTTAGTATTAGTTTCAGGTGTACACTCAACATGATGATTAGACATTTACACCCCTCACAAAGTGATAACACCCCCAAGTCTACCACCCCTCTGACACTGTACATAGCTATTCTAATACCATTGGCTATATTCCCTATGCTGTACTCTACATCATATATATATATATATATATATATATATATATATATATATATATATATAGTTGACATTCAATTCATGACGTATTTTTTCTGTTTTTCATTGCAAAAATGTGTCATGGCTTTTCGACAACCCAATATGTTTTTTTTCTTATAGTTGACATTCAATATTNTATATATATATATATATATATATATATAGGGTTGTCGAAAAAGTCATGACGTATTTTTTCTGTTTTTCATTGCAAAAATGTGTCATGGCTTTTCGACAACCCAATATGTTTTTTTTCTTATAGTTGACATTCAATATTATTTTATATTCGTTTCAGGTTTTTACAGTGCATTTATATAATTTATGACGTGATCCCTCCAATAAGTGTGACGCCATACATAGCTTTTACATTACTGACTGTATTCCCGATATTGTATTTCACATCCCCATGGCTATTCTGTGACTACCAATTTGTACTTCCTGATCCCTTCCCCTTTCTCACCCAGCCCCCTGACTCCCCTTCTATCTGGCAACCATCAGTTTGTTCTCTAATCTATGAGTCTTACACTGTTTGTTTGCTCATTTATTCTGTTCTTTAGATTCCACATATAAGTGAGATCATATGGTATTTGTCTTTCTCTGTCTGACTTATTTCACTTAGCATAATATCCTCTGGATCCATCCCTGTTGTTGCAAATGGTAAGATTTCATTCTTTTTTATGGCATAGTGATACTCCATTGGATAAATGTACCACAGTTTCTTTGTCCAATCGTCTATTGATGGGCATTTTGGTTGTTCCAAGTCTTGGCTATTTTTGAATAGTGCTGCAATAAACATAGGGATGCATACATTTTTTTCAAATTAGTGCTTTGGGTTTCTTTGGATAAATACCCAGGGGTGGAATTGCTGGGTCATACGGTAGTTCTGTTTTTAATTTTTGAGGAACCTCCATACCGATTTCCATAGTGGCTGCACCAATCTGCAATCCCACCAACAGTGCATCAGTGTGCCCTTTTCCTTGCAACCTCACCAGCACTTGTTGTTTGTTGATTTATTGATGATAGCCATTCTGACAGGAGTGAGGTGGTATCTCATTGTGGGCTTTATTTGCATTTCTTGATGATTAGTGATGTTGAGCATCTTTTCATGTCTACTGGCCATCTGTATGTCCTCTTTAGAGAAATGTCTCTTTATGGCCTCTGCCTATTTTAATTGGATTGTTTGTTTTTTTGTGTTAACTTGTATGAGTTTTTAATAAATTTTGGATATTAACCCCTTATCAGATATATCATTGGCCAACATCTTCTCCCATTCAGTAGAATGACTTTTCGTTTTGTTGATGGTTTCCTTTGCCGTGAAAAAACTTTTTAGTTTGATGTAATTCCATTAGTTTATTTTTTCCTTTGTTTCCCTGGCACTGAATTTTTATGAGCACTCCTCCAGGAATTAATACATTTGTCAAATCTGATTACTAGCAGAGTTTTTAATTTGCATCCCCAAGTTATATCTCTAGACTACAAGATCATTACATAAATTTAGTCTCAGAAAAATAACTTGGAAAGGTTAAACTGTCTTTACTGATTCTTTGTTCCATTACTGCTCTGTCCCAGGCAGCCCCCAATAAAATATTCCCTCTTTGGCAGGAGCACAGGGTTTTATAATAACCCTATGATTGCCTTTAGTCTTATTCATAGTTCTATTATTATCATCTAGCATATTTATTGTTCAACAAGAATTTGTTAATTGAATTAATAAATTGATAATGTGGATCAGCATTTTCAAAACTATGTTTTGCTCAATGCTTACCATCTTTGTAATGTGCTCCATGAAAAGGCTGGTCTATTGAAGAAATCTCCTATAGTCAAATAAATTTGAGAAACAGTAACACATACCATGTTCTCCCCTTCAGAAGCACCATAATTCACATGAGTGTATTAAAGTTTTGGGGAGGAGGAGGCTGACGTCAACAAAGTAGCACAGTAGGCAGCTCTAAGCTCTTGTTCCCCCACAGAAACATTAAAAAGTAAGTACAAACTGTCAGAACTAACTCAGTTGGAACTCTGGATAATAGTCAAATATTTACAGCAACCAAAAGACTACTGAATCAAGAAAAAGCCAACTTCAAAACAGTAGGAAAGTTTTTACTTCCCTTGCCCCAAACCATCCCAGTAGTGGTTTTGGTTTTGAATCAGTGACAGCCTACATTCTCAGTATGGAACCTGGGTCCCTGGTTCCTGAGAGGGCAGAGAAAATATCATTCACAAATTATTTTGTTTATTCTAACATGTCTGTGTACTACCAGAAGGACGGATGCAAGGCACTTGTATTAGTTTTCTAGGGCTGCCATAACAAAATACCATAGACTGGGTGGCTAAAATAACAGAAATTTACTTTCTCAGGGTTCTGGAGACCAGAATTCCAAGATCCAGGTGTCAGCAGGTTTGGTTTCTCCTGGGGACTTTTTTCCTGGCTTTCAGATTGCCATTTTTTACTGTGTCATCACATGGTCTTTCCTCTGTGCACACATATCCTTGGCATCACTTTTATCCTCTTTTTATAAGGATACTATTTGTATCATATTCCAGCCAACCCTCATGATCTCATTTAACTCTAATTACCTCTTTAAAGATCTTCTCTCCAAATATGTTTACATTTTGAGTTGCAGGGGGTCAGGACTTCAACACATGAATTTGATGGGACACAATTCAATCCATAACTGTGTTCCTCTCTGTTCCACCTAACTTGGAACTCAGGATGAAAAACCAGCAGGTCTTCATCATAAACACTGAAAAAAAAACCCTACTAAAAACCTTCAGATGCCTGGGGCAAAAGATTACAGTTGAAATACACAATAGACCATCTAAGCCCTGGGATCAAACGCTGAGGAGAGTTTCTTAAGGAAATTAAGTAATTCAATATCAGCCACATATGCAGGGGAATTTATCAGCCATGCATTCTCAGGGCAAGATGCATGCTCAGAGACCTGAGCACATCCTTAGATTTCATCTTGGGCTGATCCTTAGTTCGGTTCAAGACTGACTAAGTATTAAAGGAATGTCCCAGCACACAGACAATCTGCAAAGACTGAGAGAAGTGTGCTTTGTCTGTCTGTCTGTCTGTGTTATCTATTTGGTTGGTTTGTTGGTTGATGTCCTTGGTGTTCAAGGAAATCTCTGTGAAAACCCTAGCTAAACACAAGCGGAGGAACACAGACTGCAATGGCCACACATGAGAAGGAATATAGTCTTTGCAAAAATAATTTGGGAAAGTCACTAAACAGATGGCCTACTATAGCCTTCAACAATCAAAACACATTCAGAAAACTCTGGGGAAGGGGAAGAATCTGACTTCCAGTTATCACATTATAATATACAAGTGTCCAATTGCTAATAAAAATAATAAACGTACAAAGAAACAGGAAAGTATATCCCATTCTAAGGAACAAAATAAATTGACAGAAATCATCCCTGAGGAAGTCCCGACATTGGAATTACTAGACAAAGCCTTTGAAACAACTGTCATAAATATGCTTAAAGATACAAAAAGAAACAAGGACAAAAAATGAAAGAAAATCAGGAAAGTAATGTATGAATAAAATGAGAATACCAATAAAAAGACAGCTATTATTATTATTTTTTTAATTATTTTAAATAATCTGGAGCTGAAAAGTACAATAACAGAAATAGAAAATTCACTACAAGAGTTCAACAGAGATTTGAATAGGCAGAAGAAAGAATCAGTAAACTCAGAGATGGAACAATTAAATTATAGCGTCTGAGGAGCATAGAGGAAAAATAATGAAGAAAGCTAAACAGAGCCTAAAGGACCAATAGTACACCATCAAATGGACCATCATACATAAACTGAGAGTCTCAGAAGGAGAAGAAAGAAAAGAGGCATAAAGAATATTTGAACATATGATATTTGTCTTTCTCTGACTGACTTATTTCACTTAGCATAATGTTCTCTAGTTCCATCCATATTGTTGCAAAGGGTACTATTTCCTCCTTCTTTAT
>NW_017731363.1:456543-610743 GCF_001890085.2 Hipposideros armiger
GGGAGGGGGGTTGTTACTTTGTGAGGGTGAAAAGGGTAACTATTGCATTGTTCTGTACACCTGAAACTAACAATAAAAAATAGAATATTTGAACAAATATTTGCAGAAATATTGGCTTCCCAAATTTGATAAAACTCCCAAATCTACAATTCCAATTAATACCAATAAAGTCCAAATAGGAAAACCAAAAAGATTCACACTGAGAAACTTTATAATCAAACTGTTGAAAGCCAAAGAAAAATAGTATGAGAAAAGTGATTCATTACTTACATGGGATCACCAATAAGATCATCAGCCAATTTTTCAGTAGAAATCTTGGAGACCAGAAGGCAGTGGGATGATATATTTAAAGTGCTGAAAATTAAAAACAAAAATAAAAACTGTAACTGATTGTTTATATCCAGCAAAACTGTCTTTCACAAATGAAAGACAAATTAAGACATTTCCAAGTGAACAAAAGCGGAGAGTTCATGATAACTAGACCTGCCCTATAATAAATGATAAAAGGGGTCCTTCCTGTTGAAATGAAAGGATGCTAGACAGTAACTAAAAGCCTAATGAGGAAATAAAGATCTCTGGTAAAGGTAAATACATTGGTAAATATAAAAACAGTATTATTGTACTTTTGGTTTATAACTACTTTTTATCTCTTACAGGATTTGAAAGATGAATGTATTTTAAAGGCTATTAATCTATGCTATTGGACACATAATGAATAAAGATATAATTTGTGACAACAAAATAAAGGGAGAAGAATGTAGTTGTATAGGAGTGGAGTTTCTGTATGTTATTTAAGTTAAATTGGTATCAATTCAAACTAGACTGTTATTAATTGAGGATGTTAAATGTAATCCCCATGGCAACCACAAATAAAATATCTAAAAAAGTATACAAAAAAGGAAATTAAGCAGAAACAAAATGCTTTATTGCAAAAAACTCAACTACACACAAAAGGGGGGTATAATAGAAGTAAAGAGAGACAAAAGCTGTAAAATATACAGAGATCAAATACTAAATGGCAGAAGTAAGTCACTCCTTATAATCAAGTACTTTAAATGGAAATGGACTAAACTTCCTAATCAAAAGACATAGATTAGAAGAACGGATAAAACAAGTGTGATCCAACTATATGCTATCTATAAGACACTTTAGATCCAAAGACACAAGTAGAGTGACAGTGAAAAAATGGAAAAAGACATTCTATGCAAATAGGAACCAAAAGAGAGCTGAGGTCGTTATACTAACATCAGACAAAATAGACTTTAAGTCAAAATCACTTAAAAGAGACAAAGAATGACATTAAATATTAATAAAAGGGTCAAACCATCAAGATGATATAGCAATTCTAAAAATATATACTTGTACATCAAACAACAGAGCCCCAAAATATTAATATATGAGGTAAACCTTGACAGAACTGATGGAAGAAATAACACTTCTACAATAATAGCTGAAGAGTTTAATATACCATTTTAAATAATTCATAGAATATTTATAAGAATCAGTAAGGAAAGAGAGGACATGAACAACACTATAAACAAACTAGACCTAACAAGCTTATATAGAATGTTCTGCCCAGAAACAGTGAGTACACACTCTTCTCAAGTGTATATGAAACATTCTCCAGAATAGACCATAATTGGGCCAAAAATCTTAATAAATTTTAAAAGACTGGAATCATAAAAAGTATATTTTCCAACCGTAGTGGAATAAAGCTAAAAATCAACAATAAAAGGAAAACCAGAAAATTCAAACATTTGGAAATTAACACACTCCTAAACAACCAATGGGTCAGAGCAGAAATCACAAGGGAAATTAGAGATGAATAAAAACAAAAACATGACATACAAAAACTTATGGCATACAGTAAAGGCAGTGCTCAGACGAAAATTTATAATATAAATGCCTGCATTAAAAGAGGAGAAAGATCTAAAATCAATAACCTAATAGCACAGCTTGAGACACTAGAAAAAGAAGAGCAAAGTAAACTCCAAGTTCTCAGAGGAAATAAATAATAAGATTACAGTGGAGGAAAATAAAAAGCAATTAAAGAATCAACAAACTCAAAAGTTGGTTCTTTTAAAATATCAATAAAAGTTACAAACTGTTAGCTAGACTGACAAAGAAAAAAAAAGAGAAGGCTCAAATAACTAAAATCAGAAATGAAAGTGGAGGCATTACTATTGACATCACAAAAATAAAAAAGAATTATGAGAGGATTATAAACATATTAGATAACCTAGATGAAATGGACAGATACCTAGAAGCACACAAGTTGCCTAAACTCACTGAAGATGAAATGGAAAACTTTAACAGATATGTAACAAGTAAAGAGATTGAATGAGTAATTAAAAATCTTCCAACAAAGAAAAATTCAGGACTGTACAGCTTCACTGGTGAATTTTTCCAAACATTTAAATAAGAATTACCACCAATCCTTCTCAAACTGTTCCAAGAAATAAAAGAGGAAAGAATACTTCCAAAAGCATTCTATGAGGCCAACATTGCCCTGATAGCAAAAGCAGATAAAGATACTAAAAGAAAAGAAAATCATAGGCCAATATCCTTTATGAATATAGATGCAAAAATCCTCAACACAATATTAGAAAAGCAAATCCAACAGCAGAGCAAAAGAATTATACACCATTATACACCAATTGGGATTTATCCCAGGAATGCAAAAGCAGTTCAATATAATAAAATCATAGCAATATCTCACAATAATAGAATGAAGGAAAAAAACACATGATCATCTCAACTGATGCAGGAAAAGCAGTTGACAAAGTCCAATAACCTTTCACAATAAGAAAAAAAACACTCAGAAAAACTAGGAATAGAAGGAAACTTATTCAACCTGATAAAGGGCATTTATGAAAAATTCAAAGTCAACAACATGATCCAACTATATGCCATCAACAAGAGGCATGCTCAATGGTGAAATAATTAAAGGTTTCTCCTTAAGATCAGAAACAAGATAAGGATGGCAGCTTTTACCACTGTTATTCAACATTGTATTAGAAGTTTAACTGGAGCAATTAGACATGAAAAAGAAAAGGCATCCAAATTTGAAAGTAAGAAGTAAAACTATCTCTATTTGCAGATGACATCATCCTATATATTTTAAATCCCAAATAATCCAAAATAAAACTACTAGAGCTAATAAATGAATTCAGCAAAATTGTAACATACAAGAAGAAAACCTAAATAAATGGAAAGACACCACGTTCATGAGCAGAAAGACTTAATCTTGGTAAAGTGTAGATACTACCCAAAGCAATCTAGAAATTCAGTGCAACCTCTATAAAAATTCCAATAGCCTTTGGGTGGTTTCTTGTTTTGTTTTGTTTTTCAGAAGTGAAAAAGCCAATCCTCAACTTCATATGAAATTGCAAGGGGCCTTGAATAGGTGAAACAATCTTGAAAAAGAACAAGAAAGTGGAAGGATTAACAATTCCTGATTTCAAAATTTAAAACAAAGATACAGTAATCAAAATAATGCAATACTGGCATCAGCATAAACATAATGACCAATGGAATAGAATTGAGAGTCCAGAATTAAATCTATACATTTATGGCCAACTGATTTTCACAAGGTCAACAAGTTTATTCAAAGGGGGAAAAGACTAGAATCTTCAACAAATGGTACTGGAACAAGTGGATGTCCACATGCAAAAGAATGAAGCTAGACCTCTATCTCATGCCATATACAAAAATTATCTCAAATGAATCAACAGTCTTAATATAAGAAGTGAAACAAAAACTTTTAAAAGAAAACATAGGGGTAAATCTTCATGACCATGGATTTGGTAGTTGATTTTTTTTTGATGATGATACCAAAGCATGAGCAGCAAAATAAAAAGTAGGTAAATTGGACTTCATCAAAACTAAGAACTCTAACTTCTCCTTTCCTTCATTTCCTTTTCCCTTCTATAAAGCATGCTTCATCCTGGGATGCAGACCAGAATGTGCACGTGGCTTACCATGGCTGCATGCACTGGGTTGCAACCTTTTCTTTTTCCTGAATAAATCCTTTTTTGGTGATAAAAAAACAAAACACCTAAAAACTTTGGTGTATCAAAGGACATTATCAAGAAAAAGTAAAGGCAACCTACAATATGGGAGGGAAAGTTGCAAATCATATATCTGATAAGAGTTTAATATCCAGAATATATAAAGAACTCCCACAACTCATCAACAGAAAGACAACGTACCCAATACAAAAATGGACAAAGGACTTGAATAGACTCCCAAAAGAAGGTGGCCAATAATCACATGAGAAGATGCTCAATGTTGCTAGTCATTAGGGAAATGAAAATCAAAACCACAGTGAGATACCACTTCACATCTATGAGGATGGGTAGAATCAAATAATGGTAAACAGGTGCTAGCAAAGATGTGGAGAAACTGGAATTCTCATACATTGCTGGTGGCAAGGTAAAATGGTGCAGCCACTGTGGAAAACAGTATGGCAGTTCCTTAAATAGTTGAACACAGAATTAGCATATGACCCAGAAATTCCTAGGCATATATCCAAAAGAACTGAAAGCAGGAACTCAAACATTTCATTGCAGCTTTACTCATAATAGCCAAAAGGTGAAAACAACCCAAGTATCCATGACCAGATGAATAAATAAACAAAATGTAGTATATATACAATGGATTATTATTCATCCATAAAAAGGGAAGAAATTCTGATGTATGATACAACATGGATGAACCGTGAAAACATGATGCTAAGTGAAAGAAGCCAGACAGAAAAGAGGAATATTGTGTGATTCCATTTAGATGAGATATCTTGAGCAGACAAATTCATAGAGAAGGGAAGTAGATTAGAAGTTACCAGGGGCTGGGAAGAGAGGAGAACAGGGAGTTTTTGCTTAATGGTTACAAAGTTTCTGTTTAAAGTGATGAAAAACTTAGAAATAGATATGGTGATGGTTGCACAACTATGGGGAAACCTATGCTAAAGAAACTTGCCTAACCTTATTCCAAAGGGTTTCTCAAACTTGTTTGACCTCAGAAGTTTTGTTAACAGATTACAGTTAACATTTAAAGAAACACTTATGAGGGCCAGCCGAGTGGCTCAGTTGGTTAAGAGCGTGAGCTCTGAGCAACAGGGTCACCGGTTCGATTCCCACATGGGCCAGTGAGCTGCTCCCAGGCTAAGTTGCCACTGAGCTGCCAACAGGTGGCAGGATGGCTCAGCTGGTGAGAGCACATACTAACAACAAGGATTCCAGTTCGACTCCTGCATGGGATGGTGGCTACACCCACCTGCAGCTAAAATTGAACACGGCACCTTGAGCTGAGCAGCCACAAGCTGCCCATGGGTGGCCCGATGGCGACAGGACTTGGGAGCTGAGCTAGCTGCACCCTCCACAACTAAGATTGAGACAACAACTTGGCTGTTCCCCTTCTCCAATACTGTTCCCTTTACCCAATTCGCCAATAAAATCTTTTAAATAAAATAAAATAAACACTCATGAAATACCGAAACAAAGTACAGGTGATCTTGATCTTGAAAGGGAGACAAAATGATCTGCAGAAACAAACTCCCTTTGTTAAAGTGCAGGCTGCTTCAGCTGGACTCAAATGGGGCCTGAGGGTCTGCATTTCCAATAGGCTCCCGGATGGTGCTGATTCTTCTGGTCTTCCAAGCACAGTGTGAGTAGCAGGGGGTATAACTGGGAAGCACTATTTATCATGATCCCCTGCCCTCTTACAACCATTTGATCAACTGATCCAAAAGTAAAGATGTTTACGGACAATAATCAATAACTCTAGTATCCCTTTCAAGTAGCATAATTGTAATTTTACTTGGGTTATCAAGACAACTGCCTTACTCCAAGGAAGACAACCTGAGAGAGTGATATGTAGCAACCAGAAGGATCAGTATGTGATGAGGCTTGTCATGTTTGTGCTGGGGGGCAGGGAGGAGAACCATCCTTCCAAATACATTTAAAGTATTCAAATCTAGTTCTTATTGAGGTAACATTGGTTTATAATATTATATAAGTTTCAGGTGTACAACATCATAATTTGACATCTGTATACCCTAATGCATGCTGCCCACCAAAAGTCTAGTTTCCATCCATCACCATACAATTGACCCCCTTTACCCATTTCACCCACCCCATATCCCCTCCCCCTCTGGTAACCACCAAAGTGTTGTCTGTATTTATGAGTTTGGTTTTGTTGTTTTGCTTGTTTCATTTTTATATTCCACATGTGAGTGAAATTATATCCTATTTGTCTTTCTCCATCTGACTGTTGGTGGGATTGTAAATTGGTGCAGCCACTATTGAAAAGAGTACGGAGATGCCTCAAAAAATGAACAATAGAACTACCGCATGATTCAGATATTCTACTTCTGAGTATCTATCCAAAGAAAACAAAAACACTAATTCTAAAAGATATCACCCCAATGTTCATAGCAGCATTATTTATCATAGACAAAATATGAAAACCACCTAAGTGTCCATTGATGGGTGAATGGATAAAGAAGACACGAAGACACACACACACACACACACACACACACACACACACAATAGGGAATGCTACTCAGCCATAAAAATAAAAAAAAAAGAAGACAGGGCCGGCCGAGTGGCGCGATGTTTGAGAACTGGCTTGCGACACCAGAGGGCCCCGTATCCCACATATGAGGGTCAGTGACACTGCCCTCTACAGCTAAGATGCTGAACAACAGCTCAACCTGGAGCTGGGCTGCCGTGAGTCGCCTGCCACGGCATAGGCTGCAGCCCCTGTGGCAGTGGGTTGCCATGGGCTACTGTGTGTAGCCAGCAGCCAGCGTGAGCGGTCAGCAGTCGCAGTGAGCGGCCGTCCAGAAGCCAGTGACTGATCTGCCTCGCCCGGGAAGAGCGCAATGATGGTGCCAACTTGGGCCAGTGAAGCAACGTCCTTCACAACTAGACTGAAGAACAAAAAAATGACAGCAACTTGTCTGTTCCCCTTCCCCCCAATTCCCCAGCACTGTTCCCATCCTGCCAATTCCCCAATTAAAAAAAAAAAGACAAAATTTGCGACAACGTGGATGGACCCTCAGGATATTATGCTAAGTGAAATAAGTCCATATCTACTTTTTATTTCCATTAATATTTGAATTACATAGTTGAGTTATGTAAATAATGCTCTTTCTCATAAGAATAAGGCAAAAAAAAGTAAGAAAGAGAACAAAAGATTGACAGAGAGAAAGGGAAAAAGGGAGGGAGGGAAGAAAGGAGATGGAAGAGAAGGGAGGAAAAAAGGAAGGAGAGGATAGTGATAGAGATAACATGTCTACATAATCCTTTTTCCTAGTCAAATCCTCATTCCATTGACTTTGGAATATCATAACTTTGTTGATAAATCAATTAGATGAGCTTAACTAGTGGTAACTATTTTTCTACAGTTTACAGGACACATTCATTCATTTAAGAATATGTCCTTGTTAATTAGAACACCTTAGCAGATTACTGGGCTAAAACACAGATGAAAGGTTGTGCTGGCACATATCAAGATAACTCTTAAAAGTGAGAAACAATCCTGTCATTCAACCCAAAGTCCTCGCAGGCTGAGTCCCATATTTAGGTAGCTTCTATCTTCTAAGATAATTCTATTGGCCTCAGCCATTTTATCCCGGTAGTTTAAAAAAGTGTCCCTAAAGTTAGGTAATTTCTGCCTCTTACAAACTCTGTGACCTCGGGAAAATTAATTAACCACCTTTGTGCCTCAGTTTCCTTATGTATAAGATGCGGGACATGGTAGCACCTAATTAATGAAGAATGCACTAAGGCAATCCCTGGCATAGGGTGAAGTTTCAATGTGTCAGTTCTTATTATGTGCATGTGCTAATCCCTCACCAAACATACTTTTTTTTCTTTCGATGCTTTTATATCCAAATGCAAATGAACCTTGAGACAATGCCCAAGACTGAAGAGGTCAGATATACAGGGTAAAATTATCCCATAAATGTACAAACCAATAGAAAATATCACGGGTCAAGAGGGAGAGGGGATGTTGTGTAATGAATGCAGTGGAGCAAAGTGGCTGAAAGTCTAAGTTTCTAGACTCAAAATGATGAGACACCATCACAGCTTTTATAATTACTGTGGCACGAATTTAAGCAAATTACTTAACCCCTCTAACCCCCCCCCCCGTTTCCTCATCTGAAAACATTTACTGGAGCAGTAAAACAATTCCTCTTTTGTGAGGCTTAAATTAGATACATTTTTAATATGCTTCATGTGTCAATATGTGGTAGCTTAAAAAATATTTTAAGTTCCACTAATACACCCACACTACCATTTACTAGGAAGGACAAAAGCAAATATTAATATATGATGGTATGACCCAGCCTTCTAAATGCTTCCAAACGAGATGAGGAGGCCACACAGATAACGTACAGTACAAGGTAACCTACATTTAAAATTACAAATTCTTCCTGTTAAGATGACAATTTGCTTTTTCCTGTTTCTTTCCCCCATCATGTTCTTTCTCTCTATCTTGCGTGCAAAAATTTATGACAGTTTTCCATCCTGAATTGGGCTATCTAAAAGGAAACATTTTATTGTAAAAATAACAAAAACAAACAAACATATGCAATGTCTCTTGACTTGCCACTACCTTGTCTAATTTATTTCTTATTAGCAGAAAAATGTATGTGTTGTAGAATAGAATTTTATGGCCAGTAAAGAGACCCATTTTTGTTTTGTTTTGTTTTGAGTAACCAAAAAAGAGAAACAAAATCAAGCAGAGTAGGAAGTGACCTGCGGAGTTCATCTTGACAGATGCAGAAATAAGAGAGATGATGAAGGGATGAACCATGAAACTTGGAAGCTGAAAAATATTTGGGTAATATGATGGTGCCTGTGATTCAATGTCTGCAAATATTTTTTTTATAATCACATTTATTTTTTCCTTCAAAACAGAAAAGTTAGTTGTGTTAAAAAGGAAAAGAGCTAAACACATCTCTTTTACCGAAACTCCTTACTCCTTCTTTTACCGGAAGTCCTCGCCTGGGGATTTACATTACATGCTCAGCCCAAGTTTCCTTTCCTCAATTTGAGAACCCAACGCAGACTGGTAGAGTTTAACAACAGGGTGCTCCAGGGCCACCGCGGCTGTGTTTTATCACCAGTCTTTGAGGGAGGCCTCAAGCCAAACTCCTCATTGAGATCCCACTGGCTGGGTGGGTGCAGAGCTAACTGGGTGTAGCTTGCACCAGGTTGTTCAGCCTTTGAGTGAAGACAGACAGACTTCCACAGGGGCAAGCAGTGAGTGAGGTGATGGTTCATGGCAATGCGTTCTTATCTGAGAAAGCATTAGGGGGAACTAGATGAGGTCAATAACATTCCTCAGCAAAACGGGACTGGAAATCATTGGAGAGTGATTTATCTATTGTCAGAGAGCACAGAGGCTGTGGCAGTAAGCCCCGAGCACACCTGATCTCATCTGATCCCTGAAGCTAAGCAGAGTCTGGCCTGGTTAGTGCTTGGATGGGAGCCAAAGGGCAGGAGGAAAAGAGAGATAGTCCCTGGCTCTCTGGGGGAAAAAAATAGGCTCTTTGTTTGAAGCACATCTAACATTAATAACGCTTGCTTTATACTATAGTTAATGGGGAACAATCTGGACATTAAGTACATTTTTTGTGTTTGTTTCTTAAAATGAGCTAATTTTCTTTGTTTCTGTACTTCTGTACATAATTTTTCATTGGGGTTCAAAGGATTATAGAAGGAATGGGGTAAATTCAGAGGTATCAAGAGAATCAAACTAGATCTACGGATTTAAAGGGTATCACACAAAAGAAGGTGAATATTCCTGACCCATCCACAGTTCAAAATACAACTCCATTGGGGGGAGGGGGGTTGTTACTTTGTGAGGGTGAAAAGGGTAACTATTGCATTGTTCTGTACACCTGAAACTAACAATAAAAAAAAATACAACTCCATTTAAAACCATGAGCCAGATTATTTCATCGCCACGGGGTGCCCACTGTTGACATTTACGATGCTGTTGAGCCTAAAGTCAAGGAAAGCCACCCACCTGAAAAGCTAGTTTGATAACAACTGTTGACAATCAATTCAGCTGAGTAGTCTTCAGCTTATACTTTCAAAATCCAAAACTCAGGGTAAGTTATCGCTTAACTGTCATTATTCAAAATACTAGTGGGAATGTTATCACCATGAACCCCTGGGTAAAACTTTTCTTTTGCCATCTCACCGCCATTTTAATTTTGTTTACATCTCTAGTCATTTGCACAGATGTTGATGAAGCTGTATTTTTGCTCCCCTGTCTATTGCAATATTCTTATTGCATTCTGCAGGTCCTCCAGTAAACGTTACTTGCAATATTTTTATCAACAGTTTTGGATCAGTCACAGAAACCACCATGGTAAGTGCCACAATGCCACTGGCAAGAGAAAATGTGACTTGATTATGCCATGAACACAACCTGTCAAATTTTCTATTTATTGTTCAACTTGCAGGGCCTCCTGTAAATGTTACCTGCAACATATTTATCAACAGCTTTGGGTCAATAGCAGAAACTACAATGGTGAGTGGGACTGAGCATTGAAGCCATGGTGTGAAGGAATGGGATAGAGGATCAAAGAGTACCGCTGTATATCTGTGGGACATTTACTGAGTGCCAATTTCCAAGTTCGCTCACCTCTAAAAAGCAATTACTTATACACTTTGACTTTAGAAAGTCATTAGTCAAGTGTTCATTACTTAAAATTCAATAACCTTTTATTCATCATGCCAGAGAAATTTTGGAAACACTTGATGTTTGGTTAGATTTGGATAGAATTATCAGTAATAAGCATGATGTATTGTTAAGGATATTTAAATATTTTCATCTCCAATGATTCAGAAATACAAATGTCAAAGTTTGGGAGATATTTTTTATAGCCAGTCTTTTTCATATAATGGGTGTTTCAACATAGTCAAGCCTAGGATATGCAGCATTTAAGATGTATGCCAAGGGGTCTGACTTTACAATAAATACACATACACACACATTTTCTGGCAATAGAAAGTAATCCCAAATCCATAGCAATTATGTCACACGCATGACTTTAAAAAAATAACATAAACATCAAACTATTAAAAGCTCATCATAATGTACATGCAAACATGTCTCATGTACATGATAAAGATTTTAGATACCATAAAATTCACCAAGATTCCTTATAAATGTCATGGTTATGGTGTTGCATGGGACACAGCCTATTAGACCAGTGGCCTTACAGTGCTATGATATTGTGTGGAGATTGCATTTTTTAAAATTTATTTTTTTACTTAAGTTTGGTTGGTATATAATCTTATATTGGTTATATCAGTTCAGGTGTACAATACAATGATTTGATATTTTTATACCTTACACTGTGACCACCCACTAATTCTAGTAATAATCTGTCACAGTGTAAACTTATCAAAATATTATTGACTATATCCCCCCCCACCTTCCTTCTAGGAATCATCCCTCTGGTCTCTGTTTTTATGAGTCTGTTTTTTTGTTTTGTTTTGTTTTTTGGGTGAAATATTTTCTTGGTCCCCATACAATTTATTTTACATCCTAAGTCTATTGGCTGGTTTTAATTTTCATGACTATGTAAAGTATATTGCCATTTTATTGGATGAGATCAAAACAAAATATAGTTGAGTTTGATCAAGTATGTACTATGATGGCTGATGTCTTAGAAACATTCAAGAAGTGAAATAATGAGCATAATGCCACTGAGAAGTAAAAAACAGTGTTCCACGTTTTTATGAATTTTCTCTTTTAGGCTATTGGGATTATGTTTAACAAATTATTGTTCTTTCTGCTGTCCTTGATGCTAAAATAATTTACCTTTTACAACTCCTTTCCACTGGCAAAATTAGAAATAATGCGACCCCACTCCCTATTTTAATATTATTCTGACACAGCATTGCCACGAAATAGACTTCTGGGGCTTTGACAGGATGTAGTGCATTAAGAATTTTACCCAAATAAGATAGGTTGCATAGTTATTAAATGACTCATAAGAAACATGGGATATGGAAAGAATAATCCAGCTCTGGGCTTGGCATTCAGTTTCTGTCTCTCCCCTCTTGGTTTTTTCCCTTCACAGAGGGGTGAATCTCCCAGCAGCCCAAATCACTGTCACCAGCTTTACACAATGGCATTCAATGACAATATTTGCACGACCTAATGCTGATTGCATTAATTAGCCTCCTGCTGCTTTGATTAAATCTCCTCATTGCATTTTACCCTCAATCAAAACTATAAATGCGCACCTTTTCAATGCTCATTAATGCAAGAAAAAGCTTAATATTTAAGGAGATGGAAACGGAAACTATGGACATCCTTGTTTTCCTGTGTCTTTAACAGCTACTGCAGGTATTTACTAAATGAGCTGCTTAGGTGCTTCCTGGTCACTTCGTAAAGTGTTCTTTGTCATGTTTCCTATGAAAAAATTTGAAACTCATTGCTCAAGTGGAGTATCAACGGCCTGTTTATTCTGCTGAATGAGATATCCTGAATCGCATGGTCAGAAGAGTGATGCATATTACGCTTCTTTTCTTTTATTTCTTAGCTTTTAATGTAATGATATAATACAAAGTATCTTTTGTTTTCTTTAATTATGGCTTTTGTGTGAAATTTAAAAAAATATTTTCTGAAACTCTATCATGCTTACATCAAAGAATAAATCCTCATGCCATGTAGGGTAGGGACTGGCGAAAGTTTTTCTGTAAAAGGCCAGACCATAAATACTTAAGACTCTGTGTCACAAGTACTCAATTCTGCCCTTTTGGCATGAAAGCAGCCATAGAAAATAGTAAGCGAGTAGGTGTGGCTGCAGTCCAAAAAACTTTACTTATAAAAACATGTTGTTGCCACATTTGGCCCACAGGTCATAAGGTGCCAACCTGGATCTAAGGCATCAATATTTATATATTCAGATGCTCATAAGAACCTGCAAATTGTTCCATCTTGAAAGGGCTTTATCTTTCCCAATCCCTGAGGCCCTGCCTGGGAACCTACCTGATACACCCACAGAGAGTCACCACAGCCCGAGCTGCCTTTATCAAAACCCTGAGATTTGATCACTCATCAATTTACCCATACTTGCACAAAATTTGGCTCAAAAAAATTGGTCGAAAAAATTTAAACAGAACCAGATTCTTCCCTGAACTGTCTTTAGTTGGAGTCAGAACATCACTGAGGACATTGATAAGTGCTCTTTGGGGGGATAAGAGTTTTGCTTTCTCTACATTTTCTGGTATGAATTTTTCCAAGAATACCTCAGAATGTTGAGTTTCCTACTTTCACCCCATCATACTGATAGCATTATTGAAGGATTCAGTGTGGGTGTTTGTTTCTAAATAAGAGGCAAAGATCTGTTTTAAGAACCCAATATGACTTTCTTTCGGTGCTATCCATTGTGCCCCTCCTGTGTGTGATGATATCCCACAAAGTATAGGCTCACTATAGAGCCAAGAGGACCTTGAACTACTTCGCTTTGTAACTGTTGATGATATGTGCTCACAGGACAACATACTTGTGTTATTCTAAGGGCTATTTTTCCGGATCATTATGATGATATACATTATTCCAAAATACACACTTTCGTTCATTAAGAGTCAGGGATCTATTGATGGACCCTGTGTTGATATTTCTAATTGACCTTGTGTTAATATTCAGGGGAACAAATTTTTGGGGGGGGTTCCAAAAGACTAGTAAGGCATGTGTAATGAAAAAGGTTATAGTATATGGTTTGGGGATGTCAGTTTACCATTCCCTTTTCTTTCTTACCCCCTTTTCTTTAGCTACTGATGGCAAGTAAATTTACAGGATGGAGAGCAGATTTGCTCCCCCTCTTTCCTGATTTAAAGGCATCATTTGGGAATATTAATCATGTCAGTGAATGTCAAGAGGATTTGCATGCTATCTGCATGCAGTTCTCCGCAGGACTGGGCCATCAGAAAATGGAGACGACAGAGTCTCCTCAAAGCTTGGCAATGATTGCCTGGAAGATGTGGGTACACAGAGTGTGATTCAGACCTGTGGATGCTGGAACACTGCCCAGGTCACAGCATCAGATCCTGACACCCTCCTCGTTTAAATTTGCGGGAGGGGAGGAGCAAGAGCTGAAAGTAGACATAATTTCTCCACTCAGCAAGCGTGCCCATAATATGATTCCAGCTCCCCCAAACTCTGTCCCAAAAGATAACTTCCACATGCACTGCTGGTTCCTGCTGCAGGGTGAAGAGCTGTTTTATCTCTGATCTGAAATCGCATTCCTGAGGAACTGGATAAGAGGTAGACAGGTCCTTGTAAGAATGCATGCTGTGCTATACTCGCTGAAATGACTCTATGGGTTCCCTTTCATTCCACAGCTGACTAAGCAAATTCATAAGGAGATGCTAAATTATCAGGAATAGCAGGTAGCTACATTTCCTATTTCTGACTTTTTAAGGAAGAACCAAGGATCTACCACAAGCCTGGCATTTTGTTCAACTGAGATATAAGGTGACCTTGGTCTCTAAATTAAGAATGCAATGTTAAAGACTGAATTCATCAGAAAGTAACTGTCACCCCATAATTTTAAATTCAAGGCTAACTTTCTCTATCAAAACTAGCACAGACCCAAGATGATGAAGACTGCACCACGGTGTAGTCAGAGGTTAAAATCAAAGTGCCACATAGGCACTATGGGGACTCAACAAAGCATGCCCTTGTCTTTGATAACTTTATAACATAATTGGATTAAAAATGCATACAGATATAATAAAAGAGTACTAGTAAGGTTTAGTAAGAGTATGTATGAGGCAGAGAGGAAATCTCTATGTACAAATGCCAGACTAAATATAATAGTACCAAAATAATTCAATTTAAGGAAACAATCTTTGGCATGGGCATAGTATTAGAAGGTACCCCAAAAAGTGAAACTTTAAACATTCTAAATTTCATATGAAATAATAGTATGGAATGCAGGTACTTGTATTACCTATGTTAAGAATATAATAAAGATTAGATGACTTACATGTAGCTTTTGAAAAATTAAGATGTGTATCTATATCTATATCTATCTATCTATCTATCTATCTATCTATAGACACACACACACACATACACACACATATATCCTAATTTGAATTTTTCATTACCTAATCCAATACACAGATAGTCAATATTAGGAAAGCAAATTTTAATACAAGGAAATATTTATTTGAAGTAGAATCTGTCTCTGGAGAGGGAAGGCAGGCTAAAAGAAAATTCAGTCTGCATTTAAACATGCCTCTCAATATTTACTCCCCCTTTAATATTTCATTAAACCTAGAAGTGAAAAGAAAGACAAAGAATGACTACAGAACAATCTAACTATCTCCTGTGGTTGGGAATATCATGAAAAAATAAACCTATCTGTAAATAAACAGAGATGATGCATAGATAAATCACACATAGAAACCCTATGTTGAAAATGACGGAGAACTGAAACAATTACAGACCAACAGTCACAGAAAGTATTTTCTTTGGCTAGTTACTTCTTTAGGCTCTTGGGTGTCCTTTTCTAGTCTAATAGGTTTTAAGGGTTGCTATTTATTTTAGAATAGTGTATATCATCATAACCAAAACTATGGAAAATTTTAATGCATTTGTATTAAAAAGAACAAATACTTCCAAAGATCTAATAAAGACCTTATTTCATATGATTCCTGTCATGGTGGCATAAAACATAATTTTTCCTCTTGGTTTTCCACTTATCCTTGTTTACAAATAGGAGGATTGATTTATTTTAAATTAACTGTTAGACATTTAATGGTTCTATTGTGATATGATAGATTCAGTGATCTTTTCAAAGTTATAATACTGGGAGAATCTATTTTATTATTGTCTCTCTATATAAAATTCAAAATAGAAAACCAGAAAGCATCAGAAAATACTCTTGGGAAAGACTTTTTACAAAGATGTACATTAGCTGTGAAAATGTATATTGAGATTTTTTTTTACAGGTCAACCTTGTCATATTATATGTCACTAACATAATATTCTCTAGAGTCTCTCAATATGCATCTTTAAATCATTCTTGGGCTCAAGGGAGGATTACATCGATGTTCCCTTGGTGATTTTGCTGCCCAATACTCTCTATCTGGATTCTCCTGGCCTCTCTCATCTTATGGTTACCTCCTGGGGGTGGGGGGCGTGGGGGGTAGCTTGTTGGTTTCCCAATGGCCTAAGATATTTAACCCTTTCACCTCTGTTATTTCCAGCTGGTATTACATCCCATACTTAGAGTTTCTGTACCTCCATAATTGGCTAAAGGATGAGATCATCTTCTCTCCTACTTCCTACTGAAACAAGCTCATAGACTCCATAAAAAAAAAAACAAAATTGTTATGGATAACTGGCTCTCAGTCTAAGGGAAATAAAAGGGGTGGATGTCCAACACTGGAAAAGCTGCATTTTCCCCCCCTAAGGAACCTTAAGAAAATCTCACAGTTGATGTATTTATTTCACACTTACATTGGATTATATTTTCAATAGCCCTTTTTTTGATTTTCCTCAAATCGCACATTCTACTCTTTACTCACACAAAACTCCAAAGATTCCAGTAACTCCTGTTGCCAATTAAACACAGACCTGGTAATCTCTTTCCAGTTACAACCTTCTGTTCCCTTTGGACAATTCCAAAACTGGTGATGGGGAGAACGTTGAGGTTCTGCCATTTCCTGGTTCGCTCACGGGCGGGGGATGAAGGTGGAACCCAGTGAAGACATCGAATGGGATGAAAGCAAGGCTGGGCCCAAAACAGTGCCCTCTTAGGTCTGAGAATTTGCTGTGCAGGCGTGGTATAATGCCAGCTAAAAGTCAGCTGATAAAATTTTCCAAGTCAGAAAGTTCTTCTGTTGTACAATGGAGAACTTTAAAGTTACTTGTTTTCATATTCCAGCCTTTCCAAATAGGCTGGGTTTTGATGACTGATTTTCAGAAGTTAGTAACTATTATATTTGATTATTATAATAGCATTCTTTAGGCCTACTACACTGAGCATGCTTTGTTAGAAATACCATCTTCAAAATACTCTATCAGGCTGATTATCAGGACGGCTATATTTAAAAAGCAGTCATGGGAATTTGGAGAGTTTCCTAATAGGTGGAAGGCACTGGATTGAAGCTCTTTTCCATACACCCTGATCTTTATAAGTTAGTTATTTTTTCTTTTGGCCCTAAGAGAATTAACCCAAACTGACCATCCCAAGGTTGTGCCCACTGTATCTGGTAGAGTAACCAGCCATTCCAGTTTTGCTCAGGATTTAGGGGGTTCCCCAAATGTGGGGCTTTGGGGGCTAAAACTGAGTAGTTCTCAGGCAAACAAGGACAAGTTGATCACCATTAGAACAAGGTAAACAATGGTCAAAAATCCAGGTGCCAAAGATATGGAAATGGAGCTAATGAGTATGAAAAAGGTAAAGGAAAGAGGATAAGAATGAGAATATATCACCCTAAGTGACCACAAGTGGCAGGAGTGGACAACTATTATCTCTGAACCATAGTTCCTCCTGAGTAGGAAATACTGTTTAAGCCTCTACCTGGTCCACACTATCAAGTGTAGTAACAGTTTCCAGAAACCTAAAGACCTTTGAGTAGAAATCCCCAGTCACTCACCTAACCTGATTCATTAGCACAGAAGGGAATTCGCAGATCAAGCGGGAATGTACCCGAGGCTCCCATAGGGAGAAGCACCTTTGTCAGAAGGTGCTCAGGTTAGAAGAATAGGAAAAAGATCTCTTTTGGTGAAGCATCAAGTCAACTACTATAGATATAACCCATTCAGAGAAGTGATAAAATATTTAAGAATTTCAAATTTAGTAGCTGTGAGGGAATTATCTTGTCAACATGAAGCATCTCAATATTGATGTTGATGAATTTAAAAAATATTGCCCCACCACGTCAGAGTTTTATAATAAGATTTTCACTACCAAAAGTACACAGTGGGTTTCCTTCTGCCCAAAGCGTCTGAGCAGAATGAGAAAAAGAGATCATGTCATTTCTGATTTGGAAAATGAATGAGTTTTATTTGACAATCTGCCATCACAGACTGACTTCTGTACTCATCGTTATCTTTTTCTATAGCCACATCAGCTTGACTTAGGATTATTTCCTTCCAGAATGAATACTTTAAACATTACAAAATTCAACCAAGTCAACCTATTCAATTAGTATTCTGCTTTGGTTGAATCTTCTTTCTTTCTCCCTTCTGTTCCCACTCCTAGTAATAAACTGAGTGGTTTATTTTTGACCAAGATATAT
Source organism: Hipposideros armiger (assembly GCF_001890085.2). NCBI lineage: Eukaryota > Metazoa > Chordata > Mammalia > Chiroptera > Hipposideridae > Hipposideros > Hipposideros armiger. The sequence continues at coordinate 474,843 of NW_017731363.1, forward strand.
ACACAGCTTGGTTTACTCAAACAACAATGCATCAAATCAGGGAGAAGAGTGAGGGGGCAATACAGATGGACCTCTTCTGCGGAATGGTCAATAAGTAACTCTTATGTTTGGCGTTTCTGTAGGATTACCGAGTGAACATTTTTCTGAGACAACAGTGGAATGACTCCCGGCTGGCATACAGTGAGTACCCTGATGATTCCCTGGACTTGGACCCATCGATGCTGGACTCCATTTGGAAACCTGATTTGTTCTTTGCCAATGAGAAGGGTGCCAACTTCCATGATGTCACCACCGACAACAAATTGCTTCGGATTTCAAAAAATGGCAAAGTGCTCTACAGTATCAGGTAAGCTTCCTTTGGCTGCACTTGTTCTCGTTTCCATTTTTCTCCTGGCCTAGAGTTGCCTGATTCTGCATGGCAAGATGTATATGAACATTTGACTCTTGTGGTCTCTTGTTTATCATTTGAATCTTAAAGTTGGTGAGATTGCTAGAGGTTCCCACGGTCTCAGAAGTATGATTCTCTACAACAAAAGTATATTTGGTAGGATGGTGGGTGAATGATTGTACTGTGTAAATAATAAACAAAAAAAACAAATGTGTTTTTGATTGATTCAATAAAGGAAGCACAGGCCCTTTAGCTCAATTACAATTGAGCATACTATACAAATTCTCATTCAAATAATTCTGCCATTCTATAACATTTACACTCACATACACACAAAAATTTCAGTAATCAACAGCATACTTTGGGCTAGATGAGTGGAAAACAGGTTCTATTCCCAGCTCTGCTTCTAACTAAACATGTGAACTTGATCTCTGAACTTTTCTTCAGCTTGATTATATTCAAATGTGATCTTCTTTAGAATCTTTATTACCCAAGACTCAAAATAATCTCTCTCTTTTTTGAATTCTAGTAACAGTTTCTCTGTGAATCTATAAGGCTCTTATTTCTTCCTACCTCATATTTTGGCTATTTCTATACATGAATATGGCATAAGAACATGGATTTTTGGAATCAGACAAATCTAAAATCAAATTCAAGGTTTGCCACTTACCAAGTTACATAACCTGTAACCCTCAGTTATTGTAGTTGTAAAATGGGAAACACCACATTTATCTCTGAGTATTCTTGTGAGACTGAATGATATAGGGCAGAGGTCAGCAAATACTTTCTGTAAAGGACCAGATAGAAAGTATTTTAGTTTTGCAGGCCAGACTGTCTCAACTCTGTCACAACTACTCAACTCTGCCATTGTGGCACAAAAGCAGCCATAACCCACACTCAAACCATTGGGCATGTCTACATTTCAATAAAACTGTATTACAAAAACAGGCAGTGGACTACATTTGCCCCTTTGGCCATAGTTTGCTGACCCCAGAGACAGAGTACCTAAAAATACTTGTCACAGTATATGACACAAAGTAAGTGCTCAATAAATGAAATGATGTCTGTCTGTATTTTAAAGTTAATATTCTTTCTAATTAGTAAGCTCTTTAAAGCTAATATATTTGGATTTTGCATATTCTGCAACCCCCCTCAAAGGGCCAAGATAGTGTATTGTATATGAGAGATATCTAATACATTGAATAAATATTGACATTTTAAAGATCCTTTATAAAATTCCCCCTTTCTCTCCAATCTTATTACCTCCTTCCCCAAAAAGTGGACAGCTGGTATCCATGCGAATAATTTTCATAAGTTTGCAGACTCACCGCCATTAAAACCTCATTTCACAACTCAATATACAATTTAGGTCTGTACTGTATATTCCATTCTTAACCTAGTAATTTCACAGCTTGCTGATGGCCAACAGCCCCAAAGTCTTGTGGACCAAAAGAGGCTGCTCATTTGTAAAATGTAGCAGAGTCACTGCTTGCACAAAGAACCTGGAAATTCCCCTACTTTATTTTTAAGGAACTCTCCTTTTATTTTTATACAATTTTTAAGGAAACACAGACTATATCACATGGCGATGCACTTGGTGTAACACACAGTATTGGGCACAACCTAAGTTGATGTGACCTGATGACATGAGACATATGCAGAGCGTGGTACAGGGCATCAGCTGCTCCAGCTAACCCTCTGGGCTTTGGGTGGCATTTACTCTAGTAAATACATGGCATCTTACACTGATGATGAACTAAAACCAGGATTTGTTCCTTCTGTTCTATGAAGGCCTTTCCATTCTAGAATCACGAAGAACATAATGTTCCTCAGTTCTCGACCCAGAGGCAATTCTTGTATTTCTGGTTCCAAGTGTAGCATATTGCAGACTCTGAAATACCCTAACTATTGTTTTGAATTGAGTGGAGTTTGTCCTGTGACAGGCTGGTTTAGCTTTTCCTTCATTGTGGGTATTCTATGAAATTAGAGGAAAAATCCTTGGTGTAAGAGAACTGGGCATGTCATTTTAGGGAAACAGTACTTGGCAGCTTTCAACTGCAGGAATCTATTTGTTTGGAAGGGTTTTCAATGAGCCAGACACTGTGCTGGGCCTAGAGAGCCAGAGTTGAATAAGGTGCGGTACCTGACCTGGAAGGGCTCCAGTCTAACAAGGCAGGCAGACATAAAATATGAGGTGTGGTCAAACTACGGTGACTGTTTAAATAAACAAAATTATTACAATAAAAGACACATTGCCATTAATCCCCTTAAAACTCTTCCCCTCGCTTCAAACACTTATCCCATCATTCCTGCCACTTTCTGAAGCAGTTCTGGAAGTCCTCTTTCATGAGTGTCTTTAGTTGCGCTGTCGTGGCTGCCTTGATGTCCTGAATCATTTTGACTTTGGGGAAGAGCCAGAAGTCTCACGTGGCCAGATCCGGTCAATAAGGTGGATGAGGACACACAGTAATGTTTTTATTTGACAGAAACTGCCGTGCCAGAAGCGATGTGTGACACGGAGCATTGTCCTGATGGAGGATGAAGTAAAGACACTCACGAAAGAGGACTTCCAGAACTGCTTTAGATAGTAGCAAGAACGATGGGAAAACTGTGTTCAAAGTGAGGGGAGTATTTTGAGGGGTCTTAATGGCAATATGTCTTTTACTTTAATATTTTTTTGAATTTAAACATTCACCATAGTTTTTTATCACACCTTGGAAATTACATAATAGGAAAAAATAGAGAACAAGGAAAACTAGCTCTAACTTTACAAATGAACTGTGTTACTCAAATATTATCAGAATTTGGGGGCTGGCACCCATACTCCTATTTATTTGAGTCACTGGACTCAATTTAACTAGAGGACAGAGAGTAATTAGTGCTAATATATGCTCAGGTGCAACTCAAGTTTAAGGCAAAGCGGGCTACAGTTTCTTAGTGTCTTAAAGGTGCTGGAAAGGCCCTTCTGACGTTCCATTAGGAAGGACTTTCTTTCTACTTTCAGTTCTATAATGCAAATGTCCCTGGGACAGGAAATCCATTGGCCTAAATTCATAGTAAGCTATAAAGAGCTGATATGAAAATTTTTTTCTGATAGTAGGTTTGATGTCCGTAAATAATAGTGAGAACTACCATGTTGGATGCCTGAGAGGAGAAATCAGATAGCACAAAGAGGGTTAAGAAAGACACAAGGAAGGGATACAATAGAAGTACCAAAGATAAACTCATGATTTACCTCCATCCTACATATTTAAATAATTACTTAAACATTGGTCTACATTAAAAAAATGTTCTGTGGTGATCTTTTATATTTGCATTTTCCTGAAACCTAAAGCAAATGGATGACAGGATTTCATCCAGGAACAATTCCATGCTTTTCTTAGCTTTGGAGGCACAGAGGTAGAATTAACACTGCATGGAAGCCAAAGCCCAAGGCTTTGATGGCCAAACAAAACACACAGAGAACTATGCAGTCAGTGCACTGAGTTCATTAACAAGTAAGCACACACTTGCTGAGATTTTATGCAGCTATTTCCCAAAAGGCAGGGGTTTAAACGAAGAAGGGACAGTAGACCAGAACTCCATAAGTATTCTGCAGGTTCAAACTTGGGTCCCTTAGTAAAATTCAAACAGATCTTTAAATAGGTGCCAAAGGCCTTAGTTCAGTTAGAAAATTTCTATCCACTGATACAGGATACAGTCTTTGTTGATGAAAATGTATCAAATCTATTTCTGTCCACTCCTCTTCTGATTTCTTCTTTAATATTCATGTCCCTGATATGTTTGATCTCACTGTTTTTTTATTTGAAGTTTTTTGTTAACCCACCCCACTAAGTGTGGATCATCCTTGACCAAGGAGCAAACAATGACACACATCTTGCTTTGTACTCCTTCTTCAGAGACAGTCAAATTCTAAATTCATGTTCCTTAAGAAGGACTGAATCCATAGTGGAATAATGAGGTGAGACTTGAGTCTCACAGATATTTTTGTGCAAACAATGTATGTTGAATTGAATATAATAACTTGCAGTAGAAATCAAGGGCATCATGGCATATGCTGTGCAATATGACAGAGAAAAAGAGAAGGTGAGCATTTTTGGAAAGAAGCAGCATGTCTCATGTGTCCACAAGGTCCTTGCTAATATTTGGGTCTTTCCTCTTTACTTCCCATGACTTCTGAGAATTTTCTTCTGGAATCCTGACTTTTTATAGAAGCACAAGTTTGTTTATTTTTTTTAAATTTGAAGGCATCAGCTTACAAAATATATAATCTAACACCCTTGTTTTACTGACGAGGAAGTGACTTCTTTCAGAAATTATGAGAGTCAATAATGGAGCCCATAAAAAGGAAAGCTAGGACAAAAAGCAAAGCTCTTGACTTCTATTTCAGTGCTGTCACCTCTTACTACACATTCATTCTTCATTTACTTCAACTCAAGTCCAAACACAAACAAAGACAATTTCAAAGACATGTTTTGGAACCCACCTTTTTGGGACCCATTTTTTTAAAGGACTATTGGAGGAAGAACGTAAGGTTTAAGATGAGAACATAAAGTATCTTCAAATTTTGCAAATGTCTGAAAAGACTGTTTAAATTCAAGGTGCGACAACTGGCTTTCGAATAGGAAGATCTACTTGATAGTTTTATAACATATACCAAATGTAGCTTATATAGCATATCTACTTCCTGAAAAATTTTACTATCCTAGGGATCAAAGGGCTAAAGAGACTCATTATGTCAACTCCCTACTTTCATCAACCTGTTGAAAACTCATTCTATTTTTAAAGATGTTCAGAGGAGATTTTATATTCTCTCTTTGGATCATATAATGTTACTCTAACATTGTGCAGAAATTCTTCCTTATATAGCTTACATCACGTTTGCTACAACTTACATTAGTTGCTTTTTCCTACATTTGTTAATGGGATAAACAAACGGCTACCATTTTTGGAAGGATGTGGGTATTATATCAGTTTTTGCTTTCACACAATTTTGTCCCACTGGAGTTAGTGGACATATGTTTGGTCACCAACAGTATGTTGCTGATTTAATTTTATCGTGTGTTCTACTTCAGTACAAAATGAAGGTGTTCATCTTGCAATTTTCAGTTTGCTATACAGTTTGGAGCCCCTACTCTGAACCCTATGATGGTGAATGTTACCCTGCTTACTTCTGATACTATAGGAGGCATGGGTTTTAGAGTCAAACATCCTTGGGCTTGAGTCTCTGGCCTCAGAACTACTTGTGTGACCTATGGAAATTTATCATCTCTCTGAACCTCTATTTCCTCAGCTTTGAAAAACAGATGATTTTGTTAAGAGAATCAGAATACAATATATGTTATATGGATAGTAAAACATGGCATTGCCATATGCTCTAGGACCCCTTGGTATTTTCTTGTAATTTAATGATTGAGCTTTGTGTTCCAGCCTCTAAGAAAAAGAGTAAACTGACAAAAATAAATCTTTACAAACTCCAAACCTTAAGGATGGGACTAACCCAATCCTGGAGAGTTGCTTAATCTGAGGGCTAGGTGAAAACTCCAGGGGGTCTTTGAATCCCCCTAAAAGTATATGCATATTTTATGTACGTGGGAATTTAAACTCTGCTTTTGTTTGTTTGGAGGAAAAGGTTCTATCTTTCCTAAGGAAGCTATGACTTTCCAACTGGTAACAACTACTTCCAGGTTTATTGTATGCCTCTAGGATGGGTATGTCTGTAGCAAAGTTGTTAAGAAAATAGTTTGCCTTCTGCTGTCTTATTTGACTGACCAGGTACCTGAAGGCCTTATGCCCCCCTCCACCTGCAGTGAGTCCTCTAAACCATAAATAATTATGGGATAATCCCTCCACAACAGCACCCCATATCACCAAGGTTCCTGCTCCCCTCATTATCAAACTCTATCTGACCTGAAATGTATTCCTTAATGGCGTTTGGAGGTGATTTGCTTGTTAACCCCTTTTGATTCCATTCATAATTCCAGGTGTTGATGATTCAGTGCTCTGCCTTCCCAGTAGTACTTGAGTTGTAACAGAGAACTTTTGGGGATTGACATGCCTTCTCCCTCTAATGATAGATTACAGGCACAACTGACAGCAGATGGAGTGGAGATTTCTAGACAGACATCCAACGGTGCTCTCCAAACAATCCTGTCTGGTGACCAACTCCACCCCCACACATGAAAGGCCAACTTTTCTCACACAGCCTCCCATCCTTGACTCATCCTAAGGCCTGATGCAAGAACTTCAAATGATTCTAACTTTAGTTATAGAATGATTTTTATAGCATAGGAAAAAAAGAACATTCTTGATTTAGATGTCAGAGCCAAAAATAAAATGCACAGTGAACTAAGCCCTGCCTAGATGTTACCAATGGTGATACTTTGATTATCTCACTCTCAGTTTTAATGAGACACGTAAGCCCGTATTTTCTGTTAGAAAGCAGCTATGAAAAGCTGTGATTTCTTCTCTCTGTGCTTATTTGGACCGTGTTTATCTTTATATCCTATAATCCAGGCAAAATTACATTCTCACTTTCCGACTCAGTGTCCAAATCCTCATTAGTTTTGTGACTTGATTTAATGCAGTAATTAATGATTGTAACATAAGCGCCCACATCAGAATTAATCAGTGAAGCTTCAGAGAAGTGCTGGGAAATGCCATGGAAACCACAATGACTCTGTTCTTCCTAGAGGCAAGCATGATCCAGAGGGTGGGAGGCGCTGGGGTGCACATTTGCTGGTGGATTCAGCAGGAGCGGAGCTAAGTGATACGGAGTGGGTATTTTTGGAGAGCGGTTTTCAAAAAAAGGTGTGGCTGAGGGTAGAAGTATTAAAGTCTACAAAGTGTGATCTATACATGAAAGACTCTCTTGAAGTGCTGAAAAGCTCTATTGAGCTCCTGACTGGGCTCAGAAATACACATACACTCAAGGACACAATATTGATTCAAACACTGCAGAGTAAGGATCTTACCCTCATTGAAAGAAAAGAGGAAACTGTGCAAAGAAATACACGGCATCTGGCATGACCACTTGTGCCTGGAGTGTTTACCTTGTTGGACTAGCAATAGCAACCAGTAGGTTTTTGTCCTTTTGGAGGTAACTTCCCCCTGCATTAACAGTCATCAGAGTTTGCTCTGAAAGCAATAGTGCAAAGAACAGAATACCGAGAAGGTAGCAGAGGACATCGGGGGCCCCATACTTCCTTCCATCATTTACTATATCCTCCAGGCTCACAGAACAGCCTCTCTAACCCCATCAGTTTATCATTCTGAGTCTCAGTTTCCTTATCTATAAAATGATATTGAACCAGGAGATCAAGTGAAGTCTAAAGCTACTTCTAGCTCTTATCATAAGTCGAAAACTTGAAATCATCTACTCCTTCCCAAATCACAAAATTCCTTCTGGTTGAGGACATGTAAAAGTGGGTTCCTCATGTCCCTTAGGGCTTGAGAGTCAGCAAGACGAGATTTAAATTTAAGGTGCCTATCTCAAGCTACTTTTAGCTCTTTGAACCTTGCTCTCCCATATTGAATATCCAACTCCTGAGGAGAGGAACCTGAGTTTGGAGTAGCATAGGGAAGATACGAGTACCTGTAGTTTAAGAAGCAGCCTTACATTCAACATATAGTTTACACAATGACAAGTACTCGATACTGAAGTCCCTACTGAGAAATTTCCCAATCGCAAATTACATCATTTGTACCCCCTGATTCAATCAGCAGGAGTATCCATAAGACGTTATTTTAGGATGTGCTCAGGAAGTATGGGTTTATATACTTTCAGACAGTTACACAAAAATGGTTGGCTGGGACAATTACTAACTGGATGTGCAGGCTAAAGGAAATCACATGGTAGATTTGAGCCAGCCGAGTTGAAGGGCTAATCTGTTATTACTCATTACCTGAATTTTCTTGTGGCAAGAAGCCAAAGGAAATTCAGAGGTCCTGGTGAGCCTGCTCAACTTATGTTGAACATGGGCTTTGCCCTGCTCTACAGTGCTGCGTTTGAAAGGCTCTCTAGATGGCTATAATCCCCAAATAAACACACATAATATCGCCATGGCTCTTATGAGACACATGAATTACTTCAGCATGTTCTCACAGTACATAATCCCAAGGAAAGGCACTCCATTTTAAAATGGGAAAAAAAATTGTTCATCCTCAAAGCTCAGCAGTCTCTCCAAGTCTGTCCTTGCTTGTGGCATTTAAAATTACAAACCAACATCTGTACTGAAGAGGACACAACATTTGTCATTGGACAGTCATTCAGAGACAATGAAGGACATATGTAATTATGTGAAGTTCCACATGTGACACACACTCAGAGCAAGGCCATCCCGTATCTGATTGATCATTCCTTTCAAAGGACAATAAAACAAGTATTTTACTTGATGCTTCATTTTAATAGGGGGATATTTTGCTACATTTGAGCACTTAGATGAAGGGTCGAAAGCACTAAGTGAGCTAGGAGATTAAAGACAGAATGCTGTGGGGGTGAGGCAGATGTCAGTTCTGAGGTTCAGGGAGACTTGAATTCAAATGCAATCTTCCTAAGTGACCATGAGAAGTCATTTAACCTTGCTTTGATCTGAAGTTTTTCTCAGTTCCAGATTCATACTAAACATTCAATGACTGTTGGGGTCACCCTGGGTTGGCTGCAGGATACAGGGGAGGGAAGTGGGGAGACGGTTCTCCCTCTTCTCCCTAACCCACACACAGACATTTCCTTATTCAGTATCGGTGACACACCGGCTGCACTCCCCTTCCATGCTTAGCCCCAGGCAGATGGGTTCCCTTGCCTTGGGTTATCCTCCCTTTGGGAGGCATGTAGGTCATAACAGAAGTGACAGTTGCAACTTCCTTAAGATAATGGTTTGGGTCTCCTCTTTTAGCTGCTTGTTAAGAGTAAACTGAGGAACCATGCTTAATTTCAAAGCATTATCTCATCAAGGATGGACCCATCATACCACCTGACCAAGACTCTGTTCTCTCTTCCACCTTTGCCACCAAAAACATGGCCAGCAACTCTCTGCCAGTTACAACAGAAGTCTTAATGCAGCAAAATACCAGCAAAGTGACACAATCTTGCTCTTGGCTGTCAGCGGACACCAAAACCAAGTTACTCCGGTTTTCTTAAAACCACATTTGCAGTACACAAGTATTTATTCTCCTCCTGTTTTGCCAAAAGTAAAATAATCCCAAACAAACGTTAAGAAAATTGCCATGCAGTACTTTTCTCTTTCTTTACCTCAATGCTACTATTAAATGGCTGTGAACTTAGACACACAGCGACCATGGGATTGACAAGTCAGTCCTCATTAGTTTAATGTGCAGGCTGATAACATTTTATCTTCACGAATGTTTGTCTTTAAATAAATTCTAGACGTGAAATGACCCTGAAATGTAAAATGTAACAAAAATGTGGGCAGAAGTGGTTATTTGAATCTTGGGTAATTTGATCTCTTCTTTCTGGTGGTGTTCAATTTAGCCCTCTCCTAGTCAACACCTTCAAAACATTTTCGTTCAGGAAATATCAAAGCATTTGGAAAAGTTTTAGCTGCAGATTCATCAGTTGCACTCCAAGTTGAATCCAATCCATATTTGGACTTAATTAACATGGGCCAACCATATGCATGCACATTTTCTGAAGGGACCAGGCAGATGGGAGCAGATATCGTATTTTTGTCCTTCCCAGCTAGTACTGCTCAATGCAGATGGGTATTTTCTGTGATGCCTTTATAATGTTTGGTAAACATGAGCCTTCCTAGTCAGCCACTGGCATTGAAGTCAGGGGAGAGGAGTAGAACAGCTGATGAACCAGCAGTGTTGCCATCCATCTCCCCCAAATCCCAAGGTCAACAGGAAAAAACAGGCTTCAACTTACTTGGAATTAACGAAGAGGGCTGAGTCTAACCATACTGCTTAGGACCAACCTAGGGTTTACGTTCAGCCCTAGACAATACTGAAAAAAAATATAATTTCTCTCTGGTGCCACAGCCACAATGTTCTGAGCTGTGCTTTCCATCCAGGGTCACCCTTCTATTTGATACTCTCAGCATCAAAGTCTGCTCTTGCGGATATCAGTCAGGAATCTGGGAATCCATTAATTCATATACACAAAGGAGGAAATGACTAACAGTACTTGAAACACTTGTCTCTCTGTAGATTTGCATCTTAATAGTCATGGGAGCCTTTAGCTAAATGACTATTAGTTGATTATATGCAGCAGTAAGAGTTGGAAGGTGTTTTAGCAAGGACATGCATTAGGATCTTTCTGGAATGCCTAATAATTAACACAGCATGAATTTTCAACCTTTACTTACGCGCAAAGCCTTCCCAGGTGCAGCCACATCTGTGCCTGCCCATGGACCTGGAGAACAGCTCAGGGCTGGAGGGAGCAGGACACTTTCTGTGCTTTATATGAGTAAGTTCAAAGCAGCTGTTTAATTACAGAGCTTTCAGAAGATGAGTTTAACATTTTTCATTCCTTGCCTGCTTAGCCAAACTTGGCTTTTGTTCTCTGTGAATCAAGATCATTTTGTGGGTACCTTGGGTTTTGATTCAGGAGCATTGAATGATTATTGAAAGTCATACCTCCCTGATAGACCCAAAGGGCTCTCTCGGGATTTAGGTCTGTAAGGGTAGGTTATCTGCTCTACCCAATCAGTGTGAGCAGTTATCTAGGCACCAAGGGAGTAATTAAAAGGCTTTTACTTCATTCAGCTCATGCATGTCTGATTTACATAATCTGAAGGAGTCTTTAAGTGAGGATCGAAAACAACTTTAAAAAGTTGAAGAATAAACACACAACTACTGAGATATATTCCATTACAAGAATATATATGTGTGTGTGTGTATATATGCATATATGCACGTACACATGTATATATGCATATATACACATATATACATATATAATATATATTTATGACATTAAACTATGAGCTCTTTCAAGAGAGAAGCTCTTCTTTCAAGTATATGATACACATGGTGCTCAATAAATGCTTACCCAAAATTGCGGAATGGATACCCTAGATGACAACTCAGGTGGAGTTCTGTTTAACATGAATCCCATCTCACCAAGGACCTGGAGTGGTCTTCCCCTGTGTTTTGTGCTCCTCCCTGACCAGCATCATGAGCTTTTGTAACTTTCTAGGTGAGGTCAATCCAATGCACGTTCAGCCAGCCCAGCAATTTTCCTTTGCCACTTCTCTGTGGCTGATTTTCTAGTCAGCGATCAGAGCCAGTGCCCTGACACACTGCCACCGCCTTGCAGAGTTCACTGCCTCACCCGGAAACCACCCTCCCCACCCTCGGAGCAGCCATCTCAGTTTTCTAGCCACGCCCACCAGTCCTGGCTGCCAGTGGACTAAGCCTGGTTTCACCCACCTGACTTCACCAGCATGCCTCTCCATTGTGACCAAGGCTATGGTTGACACCCCTTTGTCTCACTACCCCTGGTCCAGCCACTTAGAAGCCTGCTTGAGCCTAACTGTCCTGCCCTGCTTTCCAGTGGAAAGTAATATTTCCTGAAGGGAGTGCTGGTGCTACTGAAAAATTGAAGACCACTTTCTCAATCTTCTTTCCTATTTCCCTTTCAAACATTTCTCCTTTTAGTCTACCGTGTTGACAGTAACTAAAGGCAGCCCTTGGAACATGCTGAAACAGTGCTTCTTAAATTGTGCTCCAGGACACGAGCATCAGTATTCCGTGGGCAGCTTATCAAGAGGGCCTGAGCATCTGCATTCCCACCCCGCCCTGCAGATGACCCACATGCCCACCAGAGTTTGAAACCCACTCTGTTCAAGAGTATCTTGGTCAGACAGCCAGCCTGGCAGTGTCTTTGAATCCACTGACTCCCTAACTCTTCTCTCCCTCTTCCCATGTGTGGGTTGTATTAATGATGCACTTTTAACTTGACTTCTAAGTTGCCCCCAGGCTAATTTCACTTAAGGTCTCGATGGGTTAAGATGACACTCTAGTTCGGTACTTGATGCCTCCTGTCAAATCTCTCTGACATTAGAATGTCACATGGTTCAGAAACTTCAAGGTACAACTGAGAGGAAAGATTCAATGGCCTACATTGTACAATAAGGCTGTCCTTATGTTCTTGGGGAAAGAGTGGACTGTGTTCTAGGATGTTGGATGACAAAGCCCTATGGGGATAATGAATATCCCACCTATATGCCCAGATTGCCAGAAAGTTCCTCCTTTAAGAAGCATTGTTACTTTCACTTAAGGGATTTTAGCATACTCGAGAGTGCAAATTCACCTATAATAGGAAATCCTTTAAACTGGTCACCTTCACTTAGAGTTTAGAATCATAAGTTTTGAACAGCATGGGGTTTGGGGTGAGGAATGCAGCCCAAAGATTTCATCAAGGTCCAATAGCTCTTTATGGGTAATCTGGGTCAACCACCCAGTTCCCTGGATCCCATCAATGATGTTTGTACTCTGCGAGGCTGCGGGAAGACTGGAGGGGTTTCTAACAGGGAGGGTCATGAGAAGTCCGGATGCCTGAAGAAAAGTGAAAGGGGTCTCCCTGAGCAGGTGCAAGGCAATTAAGATGTCTATGACTCACTCCACTGGCTTCAAAGACAAAAGAGGATGATACAGTAGTAAAGGACTCTTCTGAGGAGGAGGAAATACGGTAGAGTGGAAAATAAGAAATGAACTTTGATGTCAGCTCAAGTTGCGTTCGCATCTAAACTTGGTCACTTACTGGTTGTGTGACTTTGGGAAAATGTCTGAACCTCTCTGAGCTTCCATTTGCTTATCTCAAAAACATAGAGAACGCTATCTGCCTTGTGTGACGGCACCCCATGACTGTAAAGTAATGACAGTGCTTGAGCTACAGCGGGTGCTGAGAAGTGTGACTATCAACACTATCATCATCATCACTTTGAAATTTCTCCCTATTAAGTATTTTAATCCTACAAGAACGTCACAGGTCCTGCCCTTTCTGATAGTGCCGCATACTGCTGAGGGTTTGTAATGTGCTGCAGAGTGTGCTAGACATGGTCCCCAAGCAAAGGAACAACAGCAATATAGTCGAGCTTTCTTGCTTCTCTGAAACACACAGAAGCATTCCCTTGTCCTTCCTTTCTGAACAAGACAGACAAGTGAAACCATTAGAATTAACTCCCCCAAAATAGTACGTTGGCAATCATTGCTTTAGGCAAGGTCACTCATTGTATTCCGACCTGAAAATTCATTTTCTCTCCAAATGGCTTTTTTTCTCCCAAGAATCTTTCACTGAGAATGGGCTCCCAATTCTAATACTACTAAGTTCCTTAAGAACCAGTAGTTCCTTAATGAATCAAGGTGTGCCTTCTGTCCACCATAATACTGTAGAATGAAAGGGTTGATTTGCATCCTTCTAGCAATATGAGAACAGTCCTGGCCAACGCGGGTGGACCGAGCTTCCTGGCTTTCCTTCAGCATGATTTGCTTTATGTCTAGTGGGAATCTGCTAGCAACTTACAGGAGGGGCCAGGCAAGCTTTGCTGGCTTCCTTGGCCTGTCTTGGAATTTGGCAAATCCAGTGGGCTCTGATGTCCAGGCTCCTTTCTTCTAAATCCTTTATCTTTTCCCATTTCTGCAGGGAAAAAGCATGAGATTCTCCCACAGGCCTTTAGGACACAGATTCATTCCTTTGTTCGACAAATTTTTACTGACTACCTACATTGTGCCAGGCACAGTTTTAGATGCTAAAGAACAGAGAGTCCCAGGCTTCATGGGTCTTGCATTGCAATAGAGGAGAAATAAGTAAATAAAAATGTAATATTTGATTTTACAAACTGTAAAAATAACGGCAACTGTTCACAATGTCTGCATCTATCAGTCATTTAAACTTTAAGTAAGGTACACACTCGAGAGCTGGTTTTATGAGCAAGGTGAACTGGAGAGTAGGAAGGAAGGGAAGTGAGACTGGGGGAGACTGACTTCCTATGCTTTGTTTTACTCTTGTGCCTTTAAAACGGAAATGTTTGCTCCAGCCTTCTTACTCTCAGTAAAGAAACGGGGACTCTATGTAAGGAAACATTATTCCTTGCCCTATGCAAACAGGAGCGGAGGCCTCCTGAAGGCCTGTCTGTCGGCCCCAGTGACAGTGGGGGATGTGTGATAATGCTTCCGGAAATGAGTTCTCTAACGAACATCACACGGAAGATGGGCAGCCTCAGCTCCCTGCCTTCATATTTTAGATGGTGGGAAAGAGGAGAGCAAATCTGACATGCTGTAGGCAGTGTCTGCCAGCGAACAGTCTGAGTTTCAATTAGAACACTTTCTGTGAGACCCGCCAAAAATAGATAGAGATCCAGAGTAAAGGAGATAAAAACTGTTCACGTTTCGGCATAGTGCTGTATGTGTCAGTCTTATTTGATGCAATTTCTGCATCTCTGTACACAATAATAAGCTCATTTCCCCCCTTTTGAAGGTTCTGGGGTGATGGGACTATTCTAAATCTGGATGCTTGTTAAACGGGTAGATCTAGGATGTAACAAGTCATCATGCTGCAACTTAAGATTTGTGTACTTTTACTGTGTTTAATAGTAACTTCACTGAAAAAGGAAAAAATAAGTAAAGGGCAAGTCTGCATTTTACACCTAGAGAGTGCGGTAAACTAGACATCATAAACTATGGCCTCTGCAGCCCGGGAAGGAACCGATTAGAGCTTTACAATCACTTCCCATTTCCTCAGCTGACAACAGATTAACAAACCACCAAGCTGTTAACTGTCCTCCTTGTGACTGGCACCCATTGGGTTCCAATACTAAACCTATCTAGAAAGGAAATTAGAAAACACTACAGAGGAAGGGAAATACCCTCTGAGTTCCCAGCTGAGACAAAATTCAGGGACAGTTTCATGCTTGGTGGGAATTTCTCTCAGTGGGCTTTTCCATGCTGGTAATAGTTTTGACCTCAAGAATTCTAGGTCCCTGTAGGATTGTTAGATCTGCCACAAAGGCAGAAATAACTGTGTGGGAAGCCTCTGCTCCCTAAATAAATGTGAACAGTTCACTTCAAAAAAAGGTCATATTCAGCAAACATATAGTTAAGAATATTAAAATCAGATTGTTTTCAATAGCATACAAAATAGTTCAATTCCATGTTGCATGCTTCTTAAGTTGGATTCATTTCCACTATTATTGCTTTGTAATTTCTCAAAAGTGGGAAATTTCCAGATTTTCTGATTTTGATTCACTTGAACTATGTGCATGCCTGCTGATGATTTTTGTATGACGAACATATTTTTGTTTGATGAAAATATTTCCTCTTTAAAAAATAGGAAAGAATAAATAGATTCTCACTGTGTTAATAACAATTTTAAACTCACAGATACTTTTGAGGGTTTATTCCCCCATTTAAAAAGTGTCCGATTTTTAAAATTTAATTACTAAGATTTTCATTTAATCCTTTTACTCTGCCTTTATTAAAGAGTTCATGATATTAATCTCAATAAAGTGGTGTTTTCCAAAAAATAAAGTTTTTTATGCTGGGAGAAAAATATAAATAGCT
This sequence comes from Hipposideros armiger, assembly GCF_001890085.2. NCBI lineage: Eukaryota > Metazoa > Chordata > Mammalia > Chiroptera > Hipposideridae > Hipposideros > Hipposideros armiger. The sequence goes on from NW_017731363.1 coordinate 490,753, forward strand.
ACACATATTTACATCTATGTCTCCAAATGAACTCTTTGATTGACAAACATGATTTTTCCTATCTAAAATGTTATTTTTAAGTCAGTTGTTTAGAACTCAAAACTATTTGTTTTCCTTTAGAAACATGGTATTTGTGTTCTCAGAATAGCCCACAGAAGCTAGATAACTTATTTAGCAATGAAGGTGAAATACTGTATGTTTACAGAAAAATTTAAATAATAAGTTTACAATAATAGCAGAAGATTGCTGAATAAAACAGCATTCTATAATTTTACCTTTCAGCTATTGTTTGAAGGCATGTTTAATTACATAAGACATCTTCAAATAACCTATACTTGTCAATACGGATAATGAACAAGAGTAAAAACAAAATATGAATCATCCCACCAACCAAAAATATCTACTAATATAGTGTTGTGCTTATTTCCAAGAATGGAAACATATTTTTATATAATTCAGATTACAATGCACTGTTTTATAGCTCGCTTTTCCCAACATTGTTGTATTTTCACCATTTTGAAGATTGTCAGCATAGATTCTTTGTGTAATCTCACTTCAAATCCCAAACCTTTTCTTTCTTTAAAATAAGTACGCCACTACTTTTTGTTCTGTCTTGGCTTATATAGAATGTATACAATGAAGCAGAGACAGAAAAGGGAAGCAGACGGGAGGGCAAGAATGAGCATGACAGCAAGGGACGTTTAGGTAGCAGTGCCCAAGTTAGAGGGGTCGATGGCTATATTAGATTCTTCAGAGAAAAGGAACACATACTGGAGCAGTGAACTTTAGACTCACAGGGATTCCAGTATTGGAGCTAAATGGGAATAAGAATCATTTTACTCCATCATTTGACAAGGAGACGAATGTTTATCAAGTTTAAGGTCTTGCTTCGGGGACAGAGACAGTTTGAGGCAATACTGGGGAGGGAACCCAGATATGCTGATTCTCAATCTTAATTTCCTTCCTGAAAATCTGAAGTATAGAAAAATGGAACAGCAAGAAGTATGCACCATCTCCTTGAGGACTAAAAAAGGAAATGCTGGAAAAGAGATGGTGGCTCAAACAGAATCCTGATATAAGGCTTGGGCAGAGCTGGCTGGAGCTTGGAAATGGGAAGAGGCAAAGGGGAGAAAGTAGCCCCTCTTGGGTGCAGAGAGGTGAAAACTATGTGCAAGCCACTAGCCTTAAATGCGTTCTTTTTCAGCTCAAGGATTACTTGCCCCAGATTTGTCAATATCCCAGAATGAATGCTACAATATATTGTTAACCCATCCATGTAGATTAGCAAATGAAAAGAATGGAGTTAATTTGCCCATTTGATGGAAGGAGAACCAATGCTTATAGCAACCAATTATGTTTATCACATCAGTTATTGTCCTTGAAGCAGTCAAGTCCACCTGTCCAAAATATAATTCTAAAACAGTATAAGTTTTATGTCTTTTGGGCATCAATATGGGTAAGAGCCCAGTGTCCTCGGTACACTATTTCTCAGTGCTCTTGTTGATTCTAGAATAAACTTGAGACTGGTGCCACTGAGGAGGTGGGAGTCAGAGGCTGTAAGATGGGAAATAGAAAGGGAGTATAATGAAATTTTACAATGTTTTTAAACTTTACCAATGACTACTGGTCATTTGAAAAATAAAAAGCATTGCCCTGAAAGCTTAGATTTCATTATTTGAATCAGTGTCACTTTGGTTTACTACTAAATGTAATGTTGGTTTCTTTCTCAAGAATCAGACCTCACAGATTTAAAACTTGTTTTTCTTCCTTTTTACTGTTTTGCTAAGACTCACCTTGACCTTATCCTGTCCCATGGACTTGAAGAATTTTCCAATGGATGTCCAGACTTGTACAATGCAGCTGGAGAGTTGTAAGTCACCACTGCTGAAATGACTGCCTGCTCGTTTTAACCAATAACCTGGTTCTTTTAGTGCATCATTAAGGAGAAAAGACCCATAAGACTCATTTTCTACCTACTTCCAACTCCCAAGTTCCTAATGAAAGGACAAGCAAAAGTGCATGTGCATGGCTCATATCCAGTGGAGCATAGAGAATCTTTCAAAGTAAAAATGCCAAATAACTCGCCCTTCCTCACCAAAGAAGCCTGATTGAGTAAGCTTTCCTTTGAATGAAAACATCTCCTGGGAAAATTAAGATTGTTAGTCATTCAACCTCTATAATGAGTTACTCTCTAATCAGAAAATTGTATTTCTTTCTATGTTATGCTCACATAGACCATCACCACAAAGGCATTTTGGCAGGAAGAGGTAACTGATTTGAGGACAAAATACAGGAGCCTTTGTCAAAGGAGGATGGAAGAATGAGGGCCATGAGATGATAGGGAATGAGGGGCATCTCCCTTAGATGGGCAGTGGACGCACAAAGGCATGGTGGAGGAACTTTGCCCCCTTTAGACCCTAGCCCTGATGCCACGGAAATCTTTGACACATGCCATAAGTTGCTGATGCCTCCAAGACAAGAGCCATGACATTTTTTTCTGGCTTGCTCTGTCAGTTTCTCTGTTTGCAAAAATGCAGAGAATAATAAGTCCTATTGACCTACAGGGATGTCATGAGATTTAATGAGGCTGGAGCAAGGAAATAGTTTTAACTTCTTGGTTTAGAAAAATAATAAATAATATTAAAAGATACACTGACTATTATTAAAAAAGAGTCAGCGACAGGGTTTCCTTCTGATCATTTAAAATCGCCACCGATTTCCCTTGACACCTCCTACAGAAATAAACAAAATAATGAAGCAGCTTTGTTTCAAGAAGTTGTCAGGGATAAAATGAGAATTTCTGATTTGTAATAAACTTTATGTATTCTTTTCTCCCCTACTGCCACTTCTCTTGAGAAGAAAGTTAAGAAAAACATTTTCTTACATAATGATTCCTTTTCCCTGTCTTCTCTACTGCTCCAAACTCAACCCTGCCTCAACCCAACATTTATTTTCTCTATAAAACTGCAACCATAGCTGTCACCTGAGGTCTCACCAAGGCTTAAAAAACTCCAATTAGTAAATATGGTTGGTCCTTGCAGGACCCAGAAGTAGTACCATCAAAGAAGGAGAGATACATGTTTACCGCTGACTTTGAATGTGAAGGGGAGAAATTACTCATCACTTCTCTACCCTCATGTTACCTCCTCCTTCCCCACCTCTTCGCCTCTTCCGTCTGCCCCAGGCTGCAGCTTCAGGGTGGCTGACAAGGACTATTCCTGTGGCGGCCAGCAAGCTCGCCAGGCAAGGACACGGGTGTTTGATGATGAGCTTCTAGTATTTGCTGGAGAGACCCACGAAGGACTCATGCAGCCTGTAGTAAAAGAGATCGGGCTGGCCATTCACGCCTTAGAACATCAATGCTTGTACAGGGTCCTCTGTAATTCTTTGCTTTCCATGTTAGTTTTTTGGCTTTGAATGGAAAAGGTGGTCCAAAGAAAGAGGAAAGTCAATTCCAATTAACTTTGCCATTGATTTCTGGGTAGCTTTGGTGAGTCACTAATTTGCAGTAAACAGTTATAAGAATCTATAAACTTAAACATGCGGAGATTATCGGCCAACCAAAACCTCACTTAATATCCCTGTCTTCCTCACGCTCGTTTTAGAGTTCACATATCACAAACAAAGGGGGAGGGGAGAGAAACAATGCCTGAAGGAAGAACAGTCTTCATTTCTGGGGTACAGAAAGATCCAGCAGCACTTGACAGATAATGACCTAGTTAACAGGACTTTGGAGGCTAAGAGCTAACTTTGGTTTTGAAAACTGATCACAATCTTACTTTGGATAGTTAAGCAGTCATATAACAATATCACCTTACATAACACAGAATGGTTTACTTCATGTTAACCATTGTGATGAGTGGGCCTGTTTAGCAACACAGTATCACAAATGAACATGCTTGATTTGCATATTTCTGCAACTCCCTCGTAAGTTACCTGCCTATAGCCTTCACTACTTGCCAAAGTAACTGAGGATTGACCTCAGTTACTTCAACAGAAGCTTTCCGAAAACAAAGCTAATAGGCCCAAGGAGAGGGGTCAAACAATGGGGATGCTTTAGGCAGGCCCGTGATGAATGCGTTCTCATTAAAAAAATAAAAAGAAAAATAAACACATAAATAAATAAATAAATAAAAATAATGATTTTCATTTGAAATACTAAGACTGGTCCATGAATTGTATTGTCTTATTGGATTGCCACAGACATAGCTCTTTCAAGTAAAGACAGTCTTCAAAGGATTTTCATGTTTATTTACTTGTTTATTCTTCAGAAAGATGTAGTGAATAAAAAGGCAGAAGGAAATGGACGTTTTAAATTCCATTCTCTCATTACACAGAAAAAATCATTCAGAAAGAGCTTGCTGTCTTCAGTTGTCATGATGATTGCAGCTCTTTTATTAAGAATGCTTCTGAATTGACTGAGCACGTGTCTGCTGTAGACCATCTTCTGATTTCTTTACATGGCTAGCTAGACTTTCAAGGTCTCTTGGAAAGATGCATTCAGTTTTTCACTATGATTTGCTTACTCCAGTTGGGTACACGATGAATGACCTGATATTTGAGTGGCTAAGCGACGGTCCAGTTCAAGTTGCTGAAGGATTGACCCTACCCCAGTTTATTTTGAAAGAAGAGAAGGAACTCGGCTACTGCACAAAACACTATAACACCGGTAAGTGTTCTTTCAGCTGCTACACCCAGGTGGGCTCCATCTGCAGCTTGGGGCATACATCCCATCACGGTAATTGCTGCACACTCGTATTTACCAAGAAAACAGAGCTACAAGGCAAGGACCTGGGCTTGGCTCCAAACCCCCTCAACAGATAAGATACCGATACCCTCTGAAATAGGTCAAAGAGCACAGCAGAGAATTTTTGCAAAATAGACAGAAAAGGAATGAGATGTGGGCATCTTTTGCTGTTTTCTTGCTGACCATGAGTCTGAGGAAAGGTGTCCGAGGCCTTGTAAGTGGCACAGGAAGTGTATAAATCCTGGCCGGTTCCTGGCATCCACTTTTGCCATTGGATCCTTGGGTCAGTTTGCACTCTCCAGCTTAGTGGAGGGAGGAATAATCACACAGGCCTTTGTAAACCCAGAAACACAGCTGTTGGGCTCTGCAGTCCTGGACAGTTATAGGAGTTTGGATGAAGATCAGCTGGCAGGAATTCAGCTGGCTCTAAAGGCATGCATTGTCAGCAGTGCTGACAGACACATGGGGTGGCGGGGGCCCTGGAGGGGAAGCAACAAGTGGGCATCTGCTGTTACCTGGAAGATGATGTGTGCCCAGTAAAGCTGATGGCTTTTCCTAGGAATGTCCCAGTGTTGATACCACATGGCAGATCATGGCGAGGCAATCAAGGTGTGTCCAGTGACGGCTCCAGGTCCCTCGCTGAGCAGAATGCTCCATAAACACTTGTTTCACAGTCAACAGTGCTTCCTAGGAAGTAACTCACACCTGATTCCAGGGGGTTCCTCCTGACCGAGAGGAATCCAATCCAATCTCTGATAACTTGTGTGGGCTAAGCCAAATTATCTTCTGAGGTTCTAACTCCAAGCCAGTTGAAGAGGGAAAACCGTGGTAAGGGGGAGGAACACCTATCTCTTAATAGTATATTAAAAGTTTTTTTTTTAAGCTGAGCCATCCTGCCACCTGTTGGCAGCTCAGTGGCTGCTCAGCTCAGGCCGGGAATCGAACCACTGTTGCTCAGAGCTCAAACTCTTGAGTGAGCACTTAATCAACTGAGCCACTTGGCTGGCCCCAGTATATTAAAAGTTTTAATGGCTTTATATGCACTGTTTTTTATAGGCAATGTAACACTGTAAACAAATTCTAGGAATATTCTAAATGCCCTCGAGCAATTACTCAGAAGGCTAGGAAATTTTTATACTGACTGGATTATATACATGGCTTACACAAATGGGTATTTTTCTCTTGCTATTGGTAACACAAAAACAGATTCACAATTATTCAAATACTTTGGGAGCTCCATTCGAACTTTATGACTTAGGAAGGAATGGTTTCAACTATTACATATATTACATGTTATATATTACATGCTATACATATATGCTGTAGGTTATATATTATATGCTATATATTATGTATTTTATCCCCATGAAATGTGAATATTTTATTTATACTGGTCAGTTTATGATAGTCTTGCAAATTCTGAAGCTCTGTGTAAATAATCAAGACTTAGAAAATTAAATATGCCACATGATTTTGGTCCAGTGACTCTTTAAATCACTCATTCTCATAGTCATTCCATTACTGGTTAAGTTGGAAATGGTTATGTAGGGTGAATGGTTTGTGCAATCTTCCAAATCCATCTGTAATAATCTTGGTGTGTTTTTTTAATTTTTATTTTTGAATAAAGTGAGAGGCTGGAACAGGCAAGATAAACTTAAATTGCCTTTTATATCACCATTTCCTGCTTCCAGGAAAGTTTACCTGCATTGAGGTTAAGTTTCACCTGGAACGCCAGATGGGATATTATTTGATCCAGATGTACATCCCCAGTCTGCTGATAGTCATTTTGTCCTGGGTCTCCTTTTGGATAAACATGGATGCAGCCCCTGCCAGAGTCGCGCTGGGCATCACCACAGTCTTAACGATGACTACTCAGAGTTCAGGTTCCAGGGCATCGCTGCCAAAGGTAAGAAATCTCCTCACTTGACAACAAGTGGCCTGAGAGTTTGTCAAAGGTCTGTGGGCTGGAGGATTCTGAGAAGACAGAACTGTCTGTCATCCTGTGGCTCTGTTGTAGCTACAAATGCAGTGAGAGAACAAAGAGCCGAGTTTGAGGGAATCAGAGCTCTGAGGACATGGGGCAACGTCATCATCAGATCAATTATTGGAAAGAGGAATTGGGGTGCAGAGAGAAGAGAAATGAGCAGAGGCAGATGAATGCTCAGTAATTCTGTCTGAGAAGCCATTAAGTGCTTCCGACCTCACGTTGTTTATGAGCCATGAAGCTTGCAGGAGTTGGAGTAAGATTAATGCAACTTATGTTGTTTTGTCAAGTATTTATTGGTGAAGCTATTGTGATTCGTATGCTCAGTAAAGTCATTTACAGTAATCAGTTTGAATTGAGCTCCTGGAAGTTTACACAGAAAGGCCATATCTATATATCTATATCTATATCTCTATGAGATGAACATATAATATTAGGGTGCAGCAAATCACATATGTGAATCGTTGCTATGCCTTTACCTTAATGGCTGAGACATTACTATTTTTGAGTGACACAATTGCCTAGAGAAGGAACAGTGGAGTCATCCAAGCTGGTGAAAATTCCAGCAACTGTGGCAGGTTGACAGAGAAGTGTGGGGTGGATGTCAGGGACACACAGACATTTTGTAGCACATCAAATAATAATCCATAATGGCTGCATAATCTATTTTTATGTAAAGCAGGCCCTTTGCATTTGTAAATATTGCTTAAGCAAGTAATGATAAATGTCCTGCTTGTGAAATTCCCCAGGTCCCCAGAAGTGTGCCTATGTGTATTTCCCCTTTCACTGATCCATTGAGCCATTGGCTTCAATTTTATAGGAGTGGGAGTTCAATTTAGTATTCAGTGTCCATTGCCTCATGCTGGTTGAGCAGTGACTCCAAATCCCAGTTCCATAAAGTAATTGTGATATAATCCCCTATCTTTGCTGGCCTGGGCTTCTGTTCAGTTGTGCTGCATTTGCCATGATGTGAAATGTTAGGTCATGTTCCACATTATCTCCTGCGTTGGAAGATAAGGTGATATATGGAGAAGGTCGATGGCCATAATGGAGATGGACTGGATGTTGGGAAAATACTTATGCAAACTCTTCAGGTTCCATGCCTCCAAAGATAAATATTAGAGTTTGTATGCTAATAGAAAAAGGAGTAGATCTGTCTCTGACACTGTTTTATTTTCTAGAATAACAAATAGTACAAAATACCTGTGTGATATTTCTATTGGAATACAGACATCAGAAATACTAAGTTATTTTTCCCGCTACATAATCACAAATCAATTTTACCTAATAGAAATTCTAATCCACTCCATGCCCCCTCCCAAACAGGTTCATTTGCTTATTTCTCGTTAGTTATTAATTATTGCCATCACTGCATGTCATGCCATTAAACCCCAGGATGCACAAACATGTATTTTACAATTTAATGGTTAAAGTACTGGTGACAAATTGTAAGCAGATAATATGTTGAAACATAAGACATTTAGCCTCCAACCACTTATTGCTATGAAAATAGTGGTCATTTATTTTAAAATAGTAGCTTGCATTTTCATAAATTTATTATTCATTAGTATTAGCTGTTATGATTCTACATCAATGGTCAAAACTGTTGCTACATAAATGTTCACTGATCAGTGATCTTTGTATGTAGAGACAATCAGGAGCCAAATGAGGGTATAATCAAAAATCATTTTATACTGGGCTCTGAACTCATGGCAGTTATCCTTTTGCCATCAGCAGGTTTATCTTCCTACGTGTATTTTTCTTAGGCTATTATTAAACATGGTTGGCTGACTGTGGGGAGTTGTGACTCATATGGATGACAGTGTGAAAAGAAAATGGGATAAAAAGTGAGTCAAGGAAAAGAAAGAATTGACCATACACTTACTTACACACACACACACACACACACACACGCGCGCACACATATAAAAACTCATTTTCATTTATAAACACTGCACTCCCCAAGCAGATACTCCACTATGCTGATTGCACAGGTGCTCTGGAGCCTATGGCAACAACCTTTTACAGAGTAGGCACGCACATTACACTTCAAAAGTAAGACGTGCTTGTTATAGAGAAGACAGAAAACACAGAAGATACCATTACTGTTAACCATCCAGTAAATAACTCTTAAGATTTGGGCATATTTCCTTCCAGCATTTGTTTTTTTTTTCATATGCACATTTGTAGGCAAACCCTCACATGTGCACACACAGAAAATTGAGATCAAACTTTTACAGACTTCTATACTATGTGCCATTTCCCATGGCATTAAAAATCTATCATGAACATAATTTGCAATGACTTAATAGTCCGATGTATTAACTGTCATTTATTTTACCATTGTGGATATTTAGGATTTTCCTTTTTGCTTTTGTAAGTATGATCATCATAAAATATTCTTATATGGGTGTTTGTGTCACACTGTGTTCTAGAAGACATATGTGTGTGTGTATATATATATATATATATATATATATATGTAAATCTTATTTTGCAATGTAAAAAAGAAAGACCTGATAATGATGAGAGTGAATGAGGGATGATCTATGGTAAGATGCACAATGGGGTGTGTGTTTCATTCAAGCAAAAACTTCGTCTTGCTTATCATGTTAATTTCAGCACCCAGAACAGTGTGTGATTTAGACTAGGTGATCAGTAAATCCTCATTAAATGGATAAATTGATGAACAGCCATGAATGCCATGTAGAAGACAGACTAGAAGCAGAATCTAAGGTTCACAGTTTTACAGAAAAATATCAGAGTTTTAATATATGGAAGAATCTCATAATAATATGACATATACGATAGAGGAACAGAATTTCTCTAAAGGAGTAGATCTTTCTTTCCAAAAGTTCTCAAGTAGACTTTGGGAAGTTAAGAATATAGCCACAAACATCTATTTTGAAACACAGGAAGGCCTGGGTCTAAATCTTAGACCCTTCACTCAACCTCTCTGAGCCTATTTCCTCATTTCTGAAATAAGAATATTATCTACCCCTTTCAAAAGTTAAATGAGGATGATATGAGGCATTTCCTATAAAGTTTAGCCCAGTTTTTGTACATGGTAGGCACTCAATTCATTCTGGTTGTTTGTTTTTATTGTTCCCTGTCCATAACGTAACAGAAGAGACTTTCACGTGATGGGAGGTTACATTAGAAGACTCATATAAAGGGCCTTATGAATAGAAGACACCATGTTCTTTGGGTGGCCCATTATTTGGTTATAGTCATCCTATCAATGAGAAGAGCCAAAGTTTATGATATGCATGTGTGTACACGCATGACAATGTTTTTCATAGGTAGGCAGTTTATTGAGTGAGTTAAACTCTAGAGGGTCTGAATAAACAATGGCTCTGATTTTTTCCCCAATCACTGCCATTAAGTATCCCCAGTTGGTTCTGCTTTCCCTGCCCCTGGAGGACACTGCAGGAAGATTCCAGAGATTCTCAGTCGCTGCAGGTCATGCCATTAGACCAGAATGAACATATGTATATTTTACAAATTATTAGATAGGTAAAGTATTGGCGATAAATACTTTAGGATAGTCCGTTATCAGATTTTTCAAAAGTCATCTACCCTGAAACAAAACTTCAGCTCACTCAGTCCAGTGCCCCTTCTCTCCCTGGCCCCCAGCTCAGGCCTGACCTTAGGCCTGAAGATGCGCAGTGAGGTGGGCACATCGTCTGTTCCTTCACAGTTCCTCCCCTTGCTGTTCCAATTCTCTTCCCCACTCCTGATGCTGACTACGGTTGAGGGCTGAGGATGAAAGGGTGGATGGAAAGAAGTTCTAGGTAACTGACACTGTTGGATTCTAACTCTTGCCTTCTCTAATGGCGAGCCTCCAAATGCCAGCTTTCTTGTGAGTTGAACTTGAGTTCTTTGGAGATCCCTGAGGATCCCACACATTACGCCATTCCTGGAGGAAGAATGCACTCTCCGGCTGATGCCTTACAACTCCTGGGGTCTCCTTACTCTGGTAGACAGCCCTCCTGGTTGACATGTTTTCAAGATTATTCACGTCTGGCTATCTTGCACACCATTTATTTGGCCCACCAAGAACACGCATTCTTGCCTTGCTAAACAGTGGAAATGCAACTTAACTGTTAATGCACCTGCCTTCACCTCACCATCTTGGGTATTCCAGCTATGCTGCTGCCTTCAGAATTAATCCAGGTAAGAAACAAGTACGGGTGTTCATGTTTTCATACAAAACCCAAACTACTGAGGACACATGGCCGGTTCTCCAAAGAGTTCCTTTGCTCTCTAAGACAGGGCAACTTGTTGGAATTGCAGCAGCTCAGCAGATATATGACATATGGGGGAGATGCTAATTTCTTCTTACAGGGGTGGGAGCAATTCACCTTCTCCCCATCTTTAGGAGAGTAGGGAAAACGCCACAACATTGTCAACACCTACAAATTACATTACTTCAATTAATTCTTTTCAAATGTCCAGTCTTCCATGGTAATACAGGGTGTTGGGTGTAATGGTCTCTAGATAGCTTTTTCTTTCTTCTGGAAAGCCCTACATCCTGTATGCACAGGTTTAGATTCTCCCTTTAGAGTGAGGTTTTAGGTGAAATTCTGAGACAATAAGAATATCCCATTCCCATACTGCTATATTTATAAACAAATATACTTAATTTTAGAGTTTTATGAGGGCAAGGACTCCACTGATTTTGTCCATTTTTACATATCCACCATTGGCACAACACCTGGCTCACAGTAGGTGCTCAGTAAAGAGTCGGACAGCAAATGAATAAACAGTGTTGAAAAGACTTGTAGTCAAGTGGTATTCCACGTGCAATTTCATTGGCAAGTCATTCATCCATTCATTTATCCAACTAACATTTATATATGTGTGCCACACATATATGGTAGAGGCTTGGGAAATCAAAGATAAATAAAACATTGTCCCTGCCCTCAGGGACTTGTAATCTGGTATGCCAGAGAAAGATAGTTGGAATGGTGATTATTAAACAATGTGGAATACAGTCATACGTCATATAACAACGTTTCCCTCAATGATGGACCGCATTTATGATGGTGGGCCCCTAAGATTATAGTGGAGTTCAATTTCCTGTAAGTAAGGGAAGGATATGTGGTTCAGGGGAATTTTTTTCTCTAATGGGAGCAATATCTATGGCGTTTGGCAATAGATTCTCACTCACAGCACCTCAATTGTGAGCACACAGAGGACCTCCTAACGGTCATCCACTGACCTTTTCAGCACAAAGAAGCCTGTTCCCCAGCGCTACATATTCAGAGGGCGCCACAGCCGCCCCCCCCCTGCCCCAGATCTCGCCTGATGGTCTTCAGAGGACATTGCTGTGAAAGTTTCGTTGGGGACCTAAGATCCTGTACAAGGACACAGGTCCTCAGGAGCTCCCTTAACAAGTACTAAGTGCCACTGCTAGAAAAAGCTTTCTGTGGTAGGGTGGGGAGCCAGCTTGTCCCTGTACTTTGGAAATATTTTCGGGTTGTAATCATGTAAAACATAGATAAGTTTTATTTCTTCCATCAGTCCAATGCTAGAGAGAGCCCTTCGTGCCAGACAGGATCAATGGAAATGAAAACAGATTTTCAAAGTCCAAATATTGAGTCCTCAATTCTATATGCTCTCCATGTTAAATGCCCTCTTTTTTTAATGAATACCAGAAAGTTCCTTAATCTGACCACTGATCCAACATGCAGTAGCCAAACCACATTGCCATGACAATCCCCTATGTTCCTTTGTCTCTCCATTTTAACTTCTTATTCCTACTGATTCTCAGACCACCTTTCACCCCCTCCTGATGGTCACTGTTATGGTGATCTGGGCCTTATTGATAAGTTAAGATATGCAGATGATACCATCTTACTGGCAGAAAGTAGCAGTGATTTGAAATGACTTCTGATTAAAGTTAAAGAAGGAAGTGCCAAAGCAGGACTGCATTTGAACATCAAGAAGACATGAATCATGACTACAACAGAAATACACAACTTTAACAGACAATGAAGACCTCTGAATTGTTCATTTTGCCTACCTTGGTTCAGTTATCAATTCAAATGGAGACTGCAGCCAAGAAATCAAGAGAAGGCTGATACTCGGAAAGGCAGCAAAGGAAGAATTAGGGATGATCACCAAAAGCCAAGAAGTGTCCTTAGAGACCAAGGCTAAGGTGACCCATACCCTCGCATTTCCAATTACTAAGTACGGATGTGAATGTTGGACAGTGAAGAAGGCTTATAGGAAAAAAAATGATTCCTTTGAATACGGTGTTGGACGGGAGCTCTGTGGAAACCCTGATCCACCAGAAAGATGAACAAGTGGGGTCCTAGGGCAAATTAAGCCTGAGACATCACTGGAGGCAAAAATGACAAAACTGAAGCCGTCCTACTCTGGGCACCTCAGGAGAAGGCAGGGCTCTTTGGAAAAGACAATAATGCTGGTAAAATCGAAGGCAGCAGGAAAAGAGGAAGACCAAATAGGAGATGGATTGACTCCATCAAAGAAGCCACAGGCGTGAGTCTACAGGAGCTGAGCAGGGCTGTTAGGACAGGACTTTGCGGACATCACTCATTCATAGGGTCACCAGGAGTTGGAACCAATTCAATGTCACATAAGAGCGACACACTTCACCCAGCCAGTTTCTCCTCAATATTTCTAATCAACCCAACCCATATCCCTATTCGTGGAGTGGCACTGACAGCTCTGATGTTCTACTTCCAACCCTGTCGGAAGGAAGCAGGGGGAGGGCTTGTGGGGCAGTGTCTATAAAGTGCACAGCAGTGGACATTATGTCCTAGGCCTTCACATCCACTCACGACTCACTCACCAACTCACCCAGAGCAGGTTCCCAGTCCTGCAAGTTCCATTCATAGTAAGTGCCCTATAGAGGTATACCATTTTGTATCTTTTATACCATATTTTTACTGTAGCTTTTCTATGTTTAGATGTGTTTAGACCCACAAATGCTTCCCATGGTGTTACAATTACCTACAGCATTCAGTACAGTAACAGGCTGTGCAGGCTTGTAGCCCAGGAGCAATAGGCTGTGCCACACAGCCTAGGTGTGCAGTGGGCTAGACCACGTAGGCTTGTGTAAGCGCACGCTATGATGTTCACGCAACGACAAAATCACCTGACGACGCATATGTCAGAATGCATCTCTGTCATTAAGTGACACAGGACTGTATAGGAACAAGGAAGATGCCTAACCTATTAAATGGAGGGGGAGAAAAGAGGGGGAGAGGGGGAGGGAGGAAAGAGGAAGGAGCCATAGAAGGAGGGAGAGAAGGAGCAGTGTTAGGAGAATGGCCTGAAGGAGGGAACCTGAGCTGAATCTATGAAGCAGATTAAATGGGTGAAGTAGGGAGGACGTAAAGGTCATTCCAGGCAATGAGGACTTCCTACTCAAATAAGCTTTTCTAGAAGACAATCTAGGCAGGTTTCCAACATGCTTCACAAATTTTAAACACATTTCAAGAAAGAAACTTGTGTCTATTGATTTCAAGTTAATTTCCTGCCTTCCTGCCAACCACAGCTTTTTGTGGTTTTTGCTTTGTTTTGTCTGGTTTTGTTTGGTTTGGTTTTCAGAAGTTCAATCTCTTCCCTAAATGCAGGAAAAATGAAATGCCAGCATAATATCTGTTCCATAGGTGCCTTCCCATTTAAAGCTGTAAAATTGGTTTTTAAAATATATCTCTGCCCACCTCCAAGAAGCTGTGCTGTTGATAAATTTCTAAATGTTTGGAGCATAAAAACCCTAGGGGCAGAATAAAGCCTGGGTGTATTGTTATCTTTCCCACCTGCTGGAAAATATCAGGATGAATGGAATAGAAGGCTATGAGACATCAGGCAGGGTTTGAGTGTGGCCAAACAGGGTTAAACAATTATTTTCCTTTACTTTGTTTTTGTTATTATAGCTGTATGAGTTGTGGCCCCTCCTAAATGTATCTTCAGTCCTCATCTGTGGCTGCAGCCCAGAGGCTGTAAAGGTGAGAGCGAGCATTGGCAGGGAACAGATGGGATGACACAAGTGCACAGGTGACTCTGACAGGTCCATAACCATCCCCTTGGAGCAGGGATCCAGAGGCATTATCTTTAGCCATTATTAACTGAGATGCCCTATTTCCTGTGTAAAGAAATTTCCCCTTACTTTTCAGCCATCTGGTCAACTAACACCAGCTGGACCATTTCAAGCAGCTGCCAAACCCAGGACAGCTTGAAATTTAAAACAAAAGAGGCCATAGTTCTGCCACATTTGCTCTTGTTTTCTTTCCCCACGGGAATGTTTCTATGTAGAGACTGCAGTCAGAGACACTAAGAAAGCAGTGAGACCAATACCTATTGAAGTTTTGAAATAAGGATCTGTTTGGGTGTTTGTTTTAACTCGCCAGAATAAAATGATTGCTCCTTGAATCAGGTACATCCCCAGCTAATTGGAATGAATTTCCTAGGTCAGATCGGAATTTCGGAAAGAGGCTGGGAAAGTACTGTTTTGTAAAATCATGACTTCACTAAGTTCTTGGATAAAAGATTGAAAAGTCAGAAATCCCAAGCTTTGGCAAATTGATCTCCTGGCCCGCTTGCTTTAGCCAGATGTCTGCATATGTGGGAGACTTCATAAACCTTTCCTCTGACATTTCCCAAGCCACAGCAAATTGAGGAGGCATTGATGTAGTTGAGTGCGTGATAAAAATATGCAAAGCGATGATGTGTGTGAATTCTCTCGGGACACAGCTGGAGCACCACTGGCACTCGAGTTCGAGATTATTGTTGGCAGCCTTTACAGGGAAGCTGACAGTCAGAGAAGCTACCCAGGCTGTGCTTCTGCTCAAGTGCTGGTGAGGCTCATACATTTGGGGGGAATAGCATTTTGAGGTTCAGGATAATTTTGAACTTTTTCTCTTTCCATTTCTTTAAAATGGATAACTCAATTTGGCTCACACAGCCAAATGTCTTCGGTTCTTATAAATGCCACACGATGAGAAAATGAACTATTGTGGAACATGTCCTACATACTCAAGATATAGACATGAAGAAACAGAACTTCTGTCCTTAAGAAGACTGGCATATACATAAAATAGGAGATTTAATCCAGTAAAGTAGGGGCAATGGGTAGAGTTTTTATAAAAGTGGCTGTAATAATTCTCCTCTCTGTATCCATACCCTTTGAGTAATAGCTCCCTCTCATTGAACTATCAATATGAATACATGACTTGCTTTGCCCAATGGGACAATGGCACATATGACATGAGCAGAGACGACAAATGCTTATAGCTTTCTCCTGCTGCACTTGGGACTCGTATGAACACCACCACGTGAATTAGGCCAGGCTAGCCTATTAAATGATGAAGGACACATGGCCCAGTTATTCCAATTACCAAGATGACCGCCAGCTAACCACCACCTCCTTGCTTACTGCTCCAGGCACACTGGCCTCCTTGCTGTTTTCCAAATATGTCGGGAAAGTCCTGTCATCTCTGGGCCTTTGCAATAATTATTCTCTGTGCCTGCAATGCTCTGCCCCCAGATAGTCACATAACTAACTTTTCCACCTTTCCCAAACCTTTACTCAAACCTTACCTTCTCAATAAAGCCTGTTCTGGCCGTTATCACTTCACCCATGCTCTCATCAACAACTTGACCCAACTCACCTTTTAACTTTTGTTTCCCTGTCACACCTTATCACCTTATAGCAACGCTATGATTTATATTGAGCTCTATTATAGACTTTATTGCATACCGCCTGTTTTCCCTTAGCTTGACCAGGAGCTCCATGAAAGCAAAAATCCTTATTGGGCTTGTTCCCTATAACAGCACCCAACCTACAGTATCTGCTCAATAAATGTTTATTGATTGAATGAATGAATGTATACATCTCTAAAGTCTGGTCCCTGAGAAAAATCCATCTAACCTTTCTTAGGATACTTTAACTGGTTATTCTTCACCATAGAAAATCCTGGCTTCCTACATTATGATACTCTAACATAACATTTTTATAAAGTTTCACATCTCTGATTGTATCAAGTAGTGTTACATTCAGTTTTCTTTGAATGAAGCTATTTCTTGTAGAGCAACCTAACCAAAGAAATAATAATAATAAAACAGCGATGGTTTAGAGGAGAGGGCATCTAGACAGGCTCTTTGAGCTCCGCGTTGCTTCCTCAGCAAGTCACAACTGAGTTGGTGGTGTCTCAGCATGCCGACGTCCGTGTCCACCTGGTCCCCTTCTTGCTCCTCCAGTTTGGATGCGAGCACATTGTGAGATTCTGATAAAGGGATCCAGGGGTCTCCTCATCTGCGCTCTCTACAGTTACTCAGGGACAGGGCTGCAGCCCCATACTCTTCCACTGGGCCCCAAACATCAGAAGATACCCCCTTTTCTTAACAAAAACCAGGTGGGTTTTTGTTTTTTTTTTTCCTGATTTTCATGTCATCAAAGACTACCTGTGCATTTGAACCTAAGGACTGCTTTGGACTTCAGAAGCCATGACTTCCAATCTGAAGCAAACTGCATGATATGCCTAAAGCAAATCATTTCCCATCCCTCCCATAAAGGACAGCGACTCCAGTTTGCTTTCCAAAATTGACTATGCATCAACAAAACTGGCATGTCAAAATATTTTACAAACTACACACTAACTGATCTTACAATATCTTCAACTTTTGTGTTGTTAGCAGAAGAGGGGGCCTCAGCAATCCCGTTAGGGATGGAAAAACTGATGACTATGAAGGTTAATTTACTTTGCATTTTTTGAGATCTGCTTGACGTGGATGCCACTTCTTACATGAAGCCCTCATGGATCTCCGTCAAATGTCAATGGCCTCTCTCCCTTCCTGGCCTACGTGGCATTTTTTTTGTCTTATATAAATCATTGCATTCAGACATATGGCTTAGTAACCACGGCCCATCTGTACTTGACCTAATATATTGAAAACTCTTACAGAGAGGGCCAAGTATTATTCAACTCAATATGACTTCCTTGGAAGAGGCCCTCAGTAGTTATTGTTGAAGTACTGTAAGGGGACCACGCTCAACAGTTCCTGATGTCCTGTGATCAGAGTAAGAATTAGTGCTGCAGCTTAATTAACCTCATAAGGAAGTGTCACTAAAGCAGGGGTCTCAAACTTTAGCTGCACATTAGCATCAGCTGAGGAGATTTTAAAGCTGTCCCAGACTCCACCGGAGACAAATTAAGTCAACTATCTGGCAGTAGGGTCCAGGGATCAGAA
Organism: Hipposideros armiger; assembly: GCF_001890085.2. NCBI lineage: Eukaryota > Metazoa > Chordata > Mammalia > Chiroptera > Hipposideridae > Hipposideros > Hipposideros armiger. Next base: position 508,707 of record NW_017731363.1, read on the forward strand.
GCCTTGCTCAAGCTGCCCAGGTGATTTCAATGTGTAGCTAGGACTGAGGACTGTGTGGCTCTAAGCTTTGTCTGGGGAAGTGTTTTCACTGTGTTTATCATGTACCAGGATATATAGTCATTTAAGCATCACAACAACACTATGAACTAGATACTATTATTATTGTCACTTTGTAGAGGAGGATCCTAAAACACAGAGGGGTTAAATTACTTGTTCAAATTCACACAGAGCTAGGCCTTGATGCAGGCAGTGTGACGCTGAGTTGTTGTGATCAATCACTGTGCATGTGATCAATTGCTCCCTCTCACAGTTACCAGTTACTAGTTCCTTGTACATGCCTGGCACTGCGCTCAACCCCTTACTTAGGTTATCTCACAGCAAATGTATGAGGGAAGTGCTACTTTGTATCACCATTTACAGGTAGGGAAACAAACATAAAGAGGTTAAGCAATTTGCCCACAGTGATGCTTCTAGCAAGCGAAGAACCAAGATTCAAACCACCAGTCAATTCAAATTCTCCCCAAGAAACAACTAAGAATCTTAAGTTTCATCGTATTGTCCATACTGCATTAATTACAGGTGGAAGCTTTTGACTGGGAGATAAGTTCCTTTCCAGGCTCTGAAACCCCTGCCTTTTGGCTATGTGGGTGGCATTCGCTGTGGATCACATACAGTTGGCATCTCTGTTCATCATTTTGATGATGAGACAATGCTTGCCTGATTGCCCTTTCACTTTCATATTAAGAATAACTTATAAATGGTTCCTGAGGCTTCCATTACACATTCTCCCTCAGCAGATTTTCTAAGTGAACTCAGTTGATGTTAATTGCTTCTATCAGCTGTAGCCATTTTCACCATCATTTTCATCAACTCGCATGTGTGATTATATTAAGAGCCCAATCAGGTATAAGCCATTATCTATCATTTAATGGCAACTAAAAGGTTGAACAAAAGCAGACTGCACCAGTAATGAACAAACAGCAGAGAATACTCATACCCTTTAGGCAGTTTCCTCTTGTTTTTCAGAATAAAAATAACAAAAGCTGATATTTACTGACTAGGTTCCAGACCTGCTACGAAATGCTTTTCATTTATATATTATTTAATCCTCTCAACAACCCTATGAGTGAGGTATTATTGGTCCCATCTTCTTGGTAAATTGAAACTCAAGGTTATACAACTAATAAGTGCCAAGGCTAGAAATCAAAGTTAATTGGACCCTAAAGTCTATTCCTTTCTTACTGTGTTACTCTCCTTCTCATTTTATAATCACTAATGTCCCTTCAGCCTTTAAAATGGATGTCCTTCTATGCCTGTTGCAGTTCATATGCTTGAGGGTTGACTGAAGGGGCTCAAAGGGCTCTGTAACCTCAAGCAGCCCTCCTTACTCTTAATTCATGGTTCACAGTTTTGAGTAATCATAATCAATCTTCCATCCAGCTCTGACTTCTCCCTTTACTTTGCTTCCCACTGCTCTTTCCAGCTCACTTCCTAAACAATCCTTTCTTGTGGAAAAGGAAATTAACAGCTTTCTGTCATTGCAGAGAACCTCAAGGTATAAGATACTATACAGAAGCTGGTACTTAATGTTTCTTGCCCTATGGAACCCCAATTAAAAGATCCCTAAAAAAAGGAATTAACATTCTGTAATTGGTTCAAATAGAAGATCATTCCCCTTTACCCTGAATTGTATGATTGGTTCCAAACCATGCATTTCTCTTTTGGTGGGACTCCATAGAAGGTACACCCTGCAAATCTGGAAATGTGTTATAGGATTAGTCTTTTCTCCTTCATTTGGTATATTTCATATTCACAGTATGTCTTGTATTGGAAGGCACACTTTTTCCTATTTTCACAGCTCTGAGTTTGGTCTGCAGCTTAAAATTCACGACAAATCAGAGTTTAATTGAAGGTGGTTTTCTTCCCTGGTGGTGTGTAAAGTAATGGTGCATCTTACAATCACTGGCATCTTAGATTTAATGAACTACTATACTGCACTTCTTTTAGAGCCAGCTCACATGCAGAGTGAGTAAAGCAGACATGCTCCCAGCCCTCAGAGAGCTCATATCCCACTGGAGTGACAAACACTGAGCATGTAATTAGCTGATAATGCTTATTAAGAAGTAACCCTGAGTCCCAAGGGAGCATGTAACAAAGAAAGTGGTAATTGTCCAAGGGTCAGCGAAGGCTTTTCCAAAGAAGTGAAGTCTGAGTGGGACTTGAAGTCTAAGTAATAGGGGCCTAGATGACGGTGGCAGATGATCCCAGAGGAGGGAAGAGCTGGTCTGTAGGATTGGAGGTTGGAAAGAGCCAGTAAACTCCAGGAAATCAGAAATAAAGAAAACATGGCTAGAATGTAGAGAAGTGAAGGGGGAGGGGCAAACACAAAAGTACCCAGCTCCCACAGGGCCTTGCAGTCCTCAGTAAGATGTCAGAGTTTTATCATGGGGACGTAACATGATCCTATTTATCTTTTTTCAAGGGCCATGGTGACCACTGTGTGGAATAAGATTGGAGAGAGGTGAGAGCAGATGAAGGGAGACTAGTTGGGGAACCACAGTAGTAACAAGGGAGAGATGGCTTGGATAGGGTATTGGCTGTGAGAATGAAAAGCGATGGATATAGTTGAGATACATTTTAGTAGAATTAATGGGACATAGTGAATGACTATATGTAAGGAATTGCTGGAGACAGAAATGAGGCCGAAGTCAACTGCTGGAGGAAAACTCATCCTAAGAGAATTCAAAAGGGGGCTCCAAAGGAAAGCATCTCAGGATTGGAATAAGTAGGTGTTTGGAGTCACAACCTGAGATCTGTAGCTCAGACATGAGTGTAGGGAAGGAAGGCTATGAGGAACAATATAAAGCATCCTCCACAAGGCACCAGGAACACAAGAAAGCACTGATTTATAGCTTACACATCAAAGAATAGTGTCATTGGGTGCAGAAGCATACTTCCCCATTTGGGGTTACCATCAGAGCACAGCGGACTGAGTAGTGCCCATCAGAACCAGAGCAGTAGTGGGAGAGCCCATTGTCTATGGTTGGTATCAACAGTAACTGCAGGCCCAGTGTTGTGACACCACCAACCTGCAGGTTCATAGTCATTAACCCTTAGCAGACAACCCCATCCAAGAGTTTCTTCATTAGGGTGTTTAGACCATTTTATTTAATATGATTATTGATTAAGTTTCTGCTATTTGCCTTTGATTTGTCCCATCTGGTCTTTAAGCTTTCCCCTCTTTTCTACCTTCCTTCTAATTCCCTGAAGTTTACCGGCTCTTTCCACCCTCAAATACTGCCCTGTGAATTCTAGCTTCTATGGACTCTCCAGGCCCTCAGCTTCATCTCTTCAATTTCTGGACTTTGTTTGGCTCTGTTTAGGTTCCTCCTCTCTGCATCGTCACCTGAAAACCCTCTCAAGACAGTAATGTGGAGCAATAGCAGGACTGAGCTTGTTTGTCTCATGTTTCAGGGATCACTGTCCTTTCTGCCTAATGTCTAATGCCTTGATAACCACTTTTTCATGTTTTGTCCAGCTTTTGTAGTTGATTCAGGATGGAGGGTAAATCTGGTCCCTGTTACACCATCTTGGCCTTACGTGGAAGTCACTGCCATGGTTTTGAATCTTTGATTTCTTTTTAAAATTTGACATGGAATTTAAATAAATTGAATGTGACAATTTAGATAATTGAAATAATTATCAGAGCTAGCATTAGCCTGTAAATGCTAGGAGTAAAGCTGTTCTAATCAATGAAGACTGCATTTATTAAATAACTGGTCTAGGAACTCTAAGAGTGAGAACAAATGTCTTGTAAAACATTAATGACTGGTATGTGTGGGCACAAATTTTAATATCCTAATGAGAAAATCAGTTTTGCTCTACAAAATGGTTCATCAAAAGCTTTGCTTCAAAGTGATATATTCCAACATATTTAAGCTTATAATTGACTAATTATTCTTAATTCTTTTTTATTATAACACACTCTGGACAGCTCTGGGAAGAGGAGACCTTATCTCCTGGTCAGCCATTCCTCTTCACATGTCACTGTCTCTTAATGATTCCTGCTTGCTCTCTGGATGCACTCACTCAAATCACAGTCATTTGCGTTAAGTAGGTTTGATTCAACTGAATAAATATTCAAGTTACACCCACTTTGTTAAGCATTAATTAGGTCAAAAGATAGTACAATAGTCCCTGCCCTTGAGGAATTTATGGTCTAGTACAAGAGTCAGCAAATATTGTCCACAAAGGGCCAGATAGTAAACATTTTAGGTGTTGTAGGCCACATAGTCTCTGTGACAACTAATGGACTCTACAGCTGTAGTGCAAAGGCAGGCATGGATAAGACATAACCATGAGCATGGCTGTGTTCCAATAAAACCCCTGAAATAACAGGAAGAAGCAGAGAAGTACATAGAACGATACATGTATTACAAAGATGACCAGATGCAAGTGCTATGGGATGTCCAAGAAGGGAGATTCATCTCTTAACACCTAGCTTACAAAAATAGTGAGTGATTTAATGGAGGCAGCGATATTTGAGCTGATGTATTAAGATTTGATAGACTTACAATAAGCAGACATGACAGGGGAAGACCTTAAATAAATATCAGATGAGTAAGCACTGAAGATTTGGGGGAAGAAACAGTCCTTTTTAGTTGGAATGTTGGTTATACACAGGAGTGAGGTAGAAAATAAGGAAATGTAAGGCCCTTGGGTCTCTCTAGACAGAAATGATGTCTTCCTTTTCTAGACTGGTTAAGCACCTCTCTTTGGTCCTTTATCTCATTCTGCCTTATATTCTGGTTATTTTTGCACTTCTCTTTGTTTTTCTACTAGATAAGCCTCACAGTTAGGACAATGTTTATATATTGTTCATCTTCAAATCTCCACTGTTTCTAGCGCAGTGATGGAATCCAGCAGCAGAGCAAAATTATTTGGGGAATTAATAAATGAAACCATGCACATCAGCCCAAACCATCTGGGCTTACTTACTCGACACTGAGGCCCCGCACACATAGTCGAAAGAAAGACTAGCTGACTGACAAGGAGTGGAAATGCTCACTCGTTACAACAGTAGCACCTTTATTTTTCAACAAGGGTTTGAAGAGATCTTGCAATTGTTTATGGAGTAATTCCTTTAATTCCTCCATCATCTAGATTTGACCATAATTAGTAGCCACTTGAAATACAGCTTCTAAGTTGCAATTCTCCACAGTCTAGTTCAAGGGGAAAATCCATATAGATAAGTACTGGGGTTTTATTTTTTAATCAAAAGGTTAATTAAGTGAATAAATCTTTATGTTTGAATACATTTTTGCATGGAATTTGGAATAAATAATTTAAATGTGTTACAATCAAATCAGTGTAGTATTAAAATGAATAATAAAGCTTAGGAAATGAGTAAAAATCTTATGTGTTCTATTAATTATGCAACAGCAGACAAAACTGCCTACAGCAAGTTTAACCTGACAAGACAGGGAAGCTGATAAAGAGTCTCAAATCCTCCTGCAATTGCTAGTATCTCCATAGAAAGCATTTTGTAAAATGTATAGTGTTTCACAAAGACAAATTTTTGAGCACTTCTTTAAAGAAAAACGCTAGGTGGTTAGCATTTAAATGAACCTTTGGAATTGCAATGAGAGTAAATAACTGTGGAACTATAAATCAGCTTTGTAATGTCCACTGAGAAAATGACGATAGACAGCAAAAAACGGAATCCGAGTCCATGTGTGTGGCTGATAGAACAGGAGGCCCAGGTCATTTAGTGAAGCTTTTCTAGGAGCAAAGTGACACCATCCATCAGCAGGATCTGTTTATGTAACACCTGTGGGTCTGTGAGACTACATAGGTGGTAACTTAGGAGAAAGAACCTTTCTTTTGTTAGTAAATGTCACCGGTAAGCAAATAAGTTAAGAGCAATATGAAGGCTGGAGTCTGTGTCACTATTCAAAAGTAAATGGACTGCATAATAAGGATAATGTACACTTAAAATATGAGAACGCAAGACAAGTTCTGTCATGGTCTTTGAAGGCCTCCAAAAAAGTGGTAATTTGTTCTTTATGTGAAATTCATCAGGTCATGCAAGATATGTGTGTCTCATGTTATCTCCACTGGAAACAATTCCTAGGGAGGAGTTTTGAATATGTCTCCCATCCCCAAATCATGGGGATCGAATATTACAGTTTAAACTGAGAGCAAAGACATCCTCCCCCTAGTGCCCACGTGGGATCACTGCTCCTGGTCCTCCCTGGTCATATGGAGGCTGGGTTCAAAAAACAAACCAAAAAAACTTAAAGAGAGGGGTGTGTCAAAGGGCCTTAGGAACCAACTGAATGAGTTTCCAGTGGCCAAAGCTGGAACAATTTAAGAAAAATAAAGTAGTATTGGATTATAACCCATATTATAAAATAAATATCCATGAGTCCATACTGATATAAATAAATGATCGGATAAAAATACTTGGGCATAGTAGACAAATCTCCTATGCAGAAGTATTCTAAATAATTTATGTAAATATTTTAGTCTCAAGAAGGTGGAGCATAATTCCCCTTCTTAAGTGCAGGCTATGTATAGTGACTTTCTTCCAAAAAGGACAATATGGACACTGGAAAAAAGAATAACTTCACAGCGGAGAAACCTAGCAAACACTACCTTAGTCAGATGTCAAGGTCAATATCAACAATGACGTTATGTTGATAGCGTGTACCCTTGATATGATGTGATGAGAAGGGAAATTTAACTCTGTAGCCTTCTTCCCCCAAACCCATAACTCTGGTCTAATCACGAGAAAAACATCAGACAATTCCCAATTGAGAGGCATTCTACAAAATGCCTAGCCAATACTCCTCAAAACTGTCAAAAAAAAGGTCACAAAAAAACAACCAAAACAAAAACAAGTGAGAAACTGTCACAGACAAAAGGAGCTTAAGGAGAGACAATAAGTAAATGCAATATGGTATCCTGGATGGGGTCCTTAAAAAACAGCAACAAAATTAGGTAAAAACTAAGGTATCAATATTGGTTCATTATGTGCAACAAATGTACCATACCAGGATAAGATGTCAATATTAGGGAAAACTGGTTAGGGTACGTGGAAACTATCTATGCTATCTTTGCAACTTTTCATGTATCTAATAGTATTGTAAGCTTTGAAAAATGTTTGTTTTAAAAAGTGCTATCTATTTTAAAGCAACTGAAATGTCTTATACAATCTAAGAACTGAGGTGTGCCTGGACATCCGACCTGGATTAGAGGGATGGAAAACACTATGACAGTCCTCTCTCCATCTCTGCATGAGAGACCTGATTGGTTCCAGTCTCTCTCACTCTTGTCTCCAATCCACACAGGGTAGAAAGCCTGGCTGTAGACAGTGCGGGCATGTTCATGTTGTATAATTCCAGGTACCTTCAGAGAAACTGCTCTCTCTTTCCGGCCCATTTCCAAATTCCCAGAGGAAAGGAATTTTGAGACAGTCTACCTCTGTTCCCATCAGCAGTGATAGGCAGAGTCAGGTAAAGGACTCTGATGAGGCTAGCTCAGGCTGCCTGTTCTCCCTGGACAAAGCAACTGCCATGAAGGGAGTAGAGTTACCTGTGTGTACATGGCTGTCCAGTCACCCTCCCTTGTGGATGGTGGGGAGCCCTTGGGAGGTGGGGTGAGGAAGAGAAGGAATTTCTCACAGGGTGGAGAGCAACAGAGAGGGGAGGGCAGCTCCCACCCAATAAAGGGATGGCCATAAAGCATCTAAGATTGAGCAGAAAAAGCAGACTTTAATATCACACATAAATATTTAGCACTTCTGAAAATGTACAGGTGCAGAATCCCTGATCCACACTTCTGAAATCCCCAAAGCTCTGAAAACCAAAAGGTTTTCTGTAGCTCATCTGGTGGCAAACCTGTCCTGAACTGATGGGAGGCTAATTACAGGCTCAAGGTATTTAATGTGAATCATACCGTTTACCAAAGAAATATTAATGTGTTTGATTACAGGGTCTTCCCTAAGCCCCACTAGGAGTAATAGGCAATAAATTGTATGTGTTACAGTATTACCTTAATAAAATCTGAAAATCTCTTAATTACAGTGCTTAAGAGCTCCCACGGGTTTCATATAAGGAATACATACATAATAGTACATATATTGAAGAATATAAATGTCAATTTCTATGTAGCTCTGAAAACAAGAGCCACGAATGTAAAAACCATACAAGAAAAATTTTAAAAAGCTTTAAAACATTGAAAAGAAAATACACGGCAGTTGGTTGGCTCAGTTGGTTAGAGCGCAGTGCTCGTGATACCAAGGTTGCCGGTTTGATTCCCACATGGGCCAGTGAGCTGCGCCCTCCACAACTAGCTTGAAAGAAATGGCTTGACTTGAAGCTTATGGGTCCTGGAAGGAAACACTGTTTCCCAATAACATTTAAAAAAAGAAAAAAGAAAATACACACTATCTATGCTAGTTTGGGTGGATAGGCTAACTATGAATAATACCCTATTTTTACCTAATATTTACAGTCTTCAAATCTCTGTTATTTTTTTAATTATCAAAACAATTATTAGACATAAACAGGGAAAATATTATTATTACCTTTTATGGATAAGAGAGGGGTTCCTAGAAAAAAATTTTACTAGAGAAAGGGTAGGGTCTCAGTTGCGTGTCTCCTAACCGCTAACCCAGTGCCCTTGAAGTCTGGCACTCTGTGTCAGATGGAAAGGGGATACTGAATTGGCATTTTCAGCATAAAGGAAAAGCATACCAAAGCTTCCTAATATGTGTTTCTTTGAAGTGTTGAAGACTATGAAAAGGAAGTTTTGCCAAGGATACTCGGGAAGGGTGGTGGCGAGGCAGCTTTCTGCAGTAGTATAAAATGCCCATGGTTCTGATTTCCTGGGATCTGAATCCCTTATTAGCTGTAAGTGCCCTTGGTCAAGCCAGTTATAACAGCTACCTCTTAAGACTGCTATGGGGTCTTGTATAACATAGTCCATAATGAAAGTCTTGCATGGTATGTTCCATAAAAGGCAGTTCTTTTCTCTCCTTCAAACTCGTGTTTCTCAGGAAGTCACCCAAACTTTCCCTTCCCAGGTGACTCTTCATGGGAATCGCATCCCCAATGCTGAGACATATGACACTATAGAACATACACCTCATGAAGCAGATACCCACTGTGTACCGAGCATAGCACGAGCTTGGTATGAGCAGCTGTTCAATGTGTATTTGTCAAATGAATAACTGGAGGAAGATTGCGAATTTTGCACTGGAGGACATCCCACATCAGAGGCAAGGAGAGCTTCAACAGTAGTTAAATGAGGCGATTTAACACTCTTAGAAAAAAATCTCCTCCTGCACTATAGTTACTTATGGTTTTCTCTATTCAGTGACAATGCTTTCCTATTTCAGGGTCACTGTGGGAACCCTAGGGGCAACTGTTAAAACCAGCCCTTCAGGTTTGGGCCCCGGGCCCCGGGCCCCTCTGCTTTTGGTTGCTGCCCATCATTAGCAAATCTGGGACCTGCGTTGCCTTTGTAAGATTCTAAATTCTTATAAATGTCTGAAAACCCCACAAAAAAAGACTGAAATCTGTCTAAACCTGAGGAGTTTAATCCTATTTAGATAAACCTGCATTTGTCTGTTTGCTATATTCGCTCCTTTCCTCTTTAATGTGAATGTTTTCATGCTGCTTTTTCAAAACTTGTATTACTTTGCAGAGTATTTGTAATAAGAACTGCTGAAACAGATGTCAAAATAGTCATAGTAAAAAACGTTTTTACATAATATATAAAACAAGTACATTTTATATGTGAATTTCACATATCTGGCAATCCAATCAGTATTTTACTATTGAAATTCAATTTTAGCTCCTAATTGGAAGAATATTTTGCAAATCTGTTTCCATACCATTGCATGGCTTCTTCCTTTTTGCATGGCCATAGTATATAGTAACACCCAACCCAAACCACAGCATGTGAACACACATTTTCAATGGATATAAATTCTAATGCTTGCTTTCCTTACAGATTTGTGTTTGTGGTAAGAAGGAGGAGGAGGGGGAGGAAGACAAGAAGGAAGAAGAGAAGGAGGGAGAAGTGAGGGAGAGTGAGGAGGGGGCCTCCAACTGCCCATTGCTTTGCCAAGAGCCAGGCAATATATAGCAGGCACTTTTAAGGAAGGAAATGAGTGATGCCCCAACATTTTTGCTTGGAAGATGCCAAGAATTATGTGGTAAACTCATCACAAGAAAGAGAATCAGCAAGTGTACTGCTTGCACCATAAGGAAAGGAATATCATACAAATGAAAAGGAGCTAAGATGTGTTGTTCATTCACCAAGTAAAAAATTTCCCAGGCATGAATCTTCTTTTCCTTTTCATTGGAGTAAAACAATACATACATTTAAATTCATAAAATGTCCTAATGCTAAGGGTACCACCCAGTGTAGTTTTACATGTATAGACACTTCATATCAAGATACAGATTATTTCCAGTACCCCAGGAAGTTTATTTTCTCTTCCCAGTCAAAATCTCCCCCCAGAAGTAACCACTGTTATTTAACTACTGACTCATTTTGCCTTTTTGAACTTGACATCAATGGGATTTTACGTTATGGATTATTTTATGACCGGCTTCTTTCATAGAACCTAATTTCTGTGCGATGTACCCATGTTGTTTGTGCAGCTATAATTTGTTCCTTTCTGTTGTCCATTATCCTGTTGTCCATTATCCATATTCCAGGTTTTAGTATATTATGTGTTAAATCTGCTATGAATATTTGATACATAATTTCCCATGGCCATATACACTCATTTATCTTGAAAATATAGCAATGAGTGGAATTGCTGGGTCACAGGATAGGAATATGCTTGGCTCCAGTATATATTGACAGTTTTCCCAATTGAGTGAAACAATTTACATTTCCCTAGCAATGCATGAGCATTCCAGTTGCTCCACACCTACGTCAACACTTATTATGGTCCGTCTTTTTAATTTGGCCATTCAGGTGGTATTTAGAGGTAGCTCATTGTGGTTTAAGCTTGCATGCCCCTAATGACTAAGGACAATGAGCACCTTTTCCTATCCTTAGTGGTCATTTATTTCTCTTTTCTTGTAAGGTATTTGTTCCAAGATTTGCCCGTTATTACCCAAGCACAATTTTTTATTTGAGCTCTATTATCCGAGTACTCTGTTGAGTTTTACATCATTTTAGCAGGCCAATCTAATGAAGTTTTTCAGGGGTAATAATATTCGCCATTTTTGAAGCTCTCTGTGGTATTTTCAAAAACAGTGATTTCAAAATGACCATTTTTTTTTCATGTGCAAAATTCTACAGGGTAGGATCCCTGTCCTGCCTATGTTATCAGAAGAGAGAGAAAATCCCTCACAGTTAAGTGGTTCAGAGCATAGCTGTCTGGGTGCAAGCTATATGATGGTGGTTGTATTTACATGCATCTGATACCTCATGTGTATAAGGGGTGTCACAACAGAACTTGCCTTACAGTGTGGACATCATTGGGGTTAGCCCATGTAAGGCCTTTAGAGCAGTGTGTAGCACACAGGAAGCCCTCAATAAGCACTGGTTATTGACAACATTGCTCTGGGGGCCGGATTAGGTCCTCATTGTGTCTGTTCAATCAAGAAAAGGTTAACATATTATCCAATTAATTGGGGAAGCATTCACATGTGGATCTAGACCGCTCAAACCAAAACTGAGAAATTGGGTGTGAATCTGCAGAACTCGCTGTGTGAAATGACCACTGAAATGATTACTGAAGCCTGCTGAAAATGTTCTTTCTGGTCCATTTGGCTTTCAGGACCCAGCATATGCCTAATGGTTCCATTGGTGTATGAGTTAGGAGGGCCCAGGCCAAATTATACATATTCATGACTTGTAAATTGTTCAGTCTGGCCCTGAATAGGAACTAAAAGATTTAGGAGGAAAATAGCAGCTCCCCTTCCATGCAGCCCAAGACACAGGAACACTTTAATAAAATGGGAACATGGGTTCCATAAGAATCATTTTGTAAAATCCATATGTACTTCTATAAAGGCTATATATTCGAAGACATCCATGTAGCCAGAGAGCACAAGCCAAATGTGGCAGGGGAGAAATTGCCTAAGTGAGGAGGGCACTTCCTCTCTGTCAGTGACTTAAAGGGGGTCATGGGATTTTTCTGTCATTAAGCCCATCTGCCTAGGCTAGGTGCCTGGCAGCTCTTCTGCTAATGAGCATCTGCTCTTCCTAATACTGGAAGAACTAAGTCTTTATCTCTATCCCTTTGCATGTGCCACTGTCATGTCGGAAACAATTTTTCAGGAAAGAGACATTTTAAGGCACAATCAGGTATGATCATTCAGTCTTCTAGCTCCTCAGTCATTTGATGGAATGAGGACAGAGGACAGTGCTGATTGACTGTCCTTCCTTTTCTGACTCATTAGATTCAGGAGGGAATCACATCGCTTATAATCTGATGCCAATGGGATGTTCACATCCCATAAATGCTCACATAAGAATGTGCAATTATTTGCACTTGCTTATGATTTTTTGGTACAATTCATCAAGTTATAGCCCCATGGATTGCTTGCTATTAATATGTCCACTGAGCAGGTAATTATTTTTATCTTGCTTTAGGTTTTTAAAAAATGTTTCTACTTCTTAGATTTTGAGAAAATTATTCTTGAGAATTATTTGGCTCAAAGGAAAGAAAAGGGATCCTTTTTCATATGCTTATTGACATGGTGTGATACACAGAATTCTAAAATTGCCCTTTCCTATCAGGATTCCCTGCCCCTTTCCCCCAGAATCTGTAAATGTGATGAGATTATCACTTCCATGATTATGTTAAGCTGTATGGCACAGTTGACCCTAACATAGGGAGATGATCTGGGTGGGCCAGATCTAATCACAGGAGACCTTAAAAACAGAAAGCTTTCTCTGGCAAGTTGCAGAAGAGGAAATCAGACAGACTGGAAGCACAACAGATTCAACTCTGGCTTGAAGTTGGAGGAGGCCATAAGGGGAGTGTGGGCAGCCTTCAAAAGCTGAGAGAGGCCCCAGATTGACAGTGATCAAGGAAAAAGGTAGCTCAGTCCTATAATTACAATGAATTGAATTCTGCCAATAACAGGTTGAGTTTGGAAGAGGATGCAAAGTTCCAGATGAGAACACAGCTGGCTGACACCTTGACTTCAGCCTTGTGAGAGCGTACTTAAGCAGAGAACTCAGCCATGCTGAGCCAGATTTCCAACCTACAGAAATGAGCTAATTAAGAGGGTATTGTTTTAAGCCACTGAATTCATGGTTATGGTCATGTGTTACAGGGCAATAGAAAATTAATACAGCTGGTTTCTTCTCTTCGCATTCTTTTAAATAGCCAAAGAATAGAGGTAGAGAAAATTAAAAGGCCTGAGAAACACCCAGGGGTTAGCTCAGGTTATTAGAGATCACCGGGGTCATCTCAAGAAGAAGAGGCTCCAATGGACACCATCTTGATAGTAGTTACCCCAATATAATTGGGGCAAGGAAAAAAATATTGGGTCTTCCAGTGGAAGCGTAAGAGACTTCACCAGGTGCTAGGTTTGACAATCATTTTTCCTCACATTTGAATCATACCAGGAATGTCATTTTTCGTTTTGTGCGTCCCTTTTCCCTTTTCTACTTGGTTTAGAAGGGCTCTTTCTCATTCCTGTGGCAAGATGGCTAAGGTCAGGGGTGCCAAGACAGCTCTATGAATGAAATAGGAACATGCTGACATCATGCATCATTGTAATAAAATCCACTACTAAAACATACACAGCACAGGTGTCACAAGGTATTAGAAATGTGGAAGGGGGGAAGTGGTGATAAAAATATTTTTAAATTTCCAGAATTAGAAGAAAGTATAATATGTGGATTCAGGAATCTTGGATGAGAAAGAGGAATGGTGTATGGGTCTCGTGTGTATTTAACACAGAGCTAAATTTGGGAGTCACTGAGAGAAGAATACACTTCTCCACTCTTTAGAGCACCTAGGAACAGCTCTGCAGGCCCTCTTCTCTGGTGTAGACCACCCCACTGGGCTCTGCTTCCCCAGTGTTCCAATCTTACCGGATTTTCTCTATACTCCTGACCTCCTTTGCCCTGCTCCTTCTATGGCCAGTAGGACAGCCCTTCCAGTTCTTAGGACAGATTTTTTTAGAGAAATTCCCCATGATTGTACACAAATGACACTCTTATTTCTGATTTCCAGAGTGCTCTCCTCACTAGAGCTCATATCTATTGCTTTGTTTAGTGGAAATGGGAATCTAATAGGCTAATGGGAAAATCAAATAAAGAAATGAAGTGGATTGCAATTTTTAGGAATAGAGGAATTGAGGGTCATGGATTTTAATAAATGAATGGGGCTATTTAGATATTTGGAAAATACCTCTTTCAAATGATATCCCAAGCTTTCTAAAAAATAGAAAGTTCTTTATGGGGAAAAAATGCGGATTCCAAGTCTGCTAGTTGAAGCAAGGTGAGGAAGTATGGCATTCCCTACAGCCAAAATCTCAAAAGGAAAAGCCCAGGGCATTGAACCAGAGTAATTTATTTTATTATCATAACTTAAAGTGTTTTGCTGATGTAACATCCCAGAGGATGGATTTTATTTATCTTTTTAATTAGCATGTTTTAAAAAAAACAAACCCAGATGTTTCCTTGGTCCACCAAACAATAAATCTTATTTCCTACTTAAGTGAGTGATTCTAAATTGTTGAAAGTATTGCTCTATCCTTAAACATCCTTACTAGTCAAATTAAATGCTGATTTGAGGGAATGAATAAGAGAAGGTAATTCAGTTCAGTATTGGATTTTGGCTTTATAGTTTGATAAAAGCAATTTCTCTCTTGCTTATTTATCCCATACCTTTCCAGTGCTAACCTCTAGTATTAATCATGGCACTTTAATGAGTGCTGTAAATAGTGTTCATTGTTTAATCTCCAAAAACATATTCATGCTTAAGCCTTCATCTTCATGTGAAGAATTTTGATGGTGGCATACATAAAAAAATGGCCTGAACAACTTTCCTATGTGGGCATTAATAAGAAATACTGATTCTATACAACTAATATGACTTCCGTGATCCATAGCAATGGCATAGGCAGGTAAAGGTGAACAGCAAATCCCATGCTTGCTCTGCCCATGGTTTGATGGCTTGGCTTGCATAGATAAAAGGTAGTGACAAAGAGGAGGAAATATATTTTCCTTGATTTGAGCCACAGATCCACTTTACCTACAGATCAAAGTGTCTAATAAATATTTTCTTTTTCTTGTACTAGTAAAGATGAACACTCAATTGACACCTTCATTTTTCTCTTCTCCATTTCTGATGACTGTATGTTCTTCATATTCCTATTGGGTTATACCGTATTTCCCCATGTATAAGACACACTCTTTTTAAAACAACTTGGGGTGTAAAAACTGGGTGTGTCTTATACAGTGGTTGTAGTTTTTTTTACTTGCATTTCCCGCTTTCTTCATGCTTGGTTTTTTGGGGGGCACTCATACAACCACTGTATAAGACGCACCCAGTTTTTAGACCCCAAATTTTTCGAAAAAGGGTGCATCTTATACATGGTGAAATACAGTACTTCCCAACCTCTTCCTCTGGAATGGGAATTAAGATATACTTTTAGCAGTAGAAAACAGGAAAAATGTGCAGTAAGGACTGTAAACTCTGTTTTTTGGGTGTTTTCTTCTTTGAGCCCATAATTAGGACACTTTGTACAGATATGTGTGCAAATGGCAGAGGGATGAGCAGGTGGACACGTGACAGAGAAGACTGAGGGTGACAGAATCGAGAGGGGGAGGTTTAACAAAGGTGGGGAGGGTTCATTAGTGGAGGAAAATGGGCAGCCCAACTTCACAGTTTTGCCTAAGGAGGCAACACCCTTGATGGTGTTGAAAATAGGAAGTGTCTGTTTACTTGGCTTCAGCTTTCTTTTCCTGCCATCTGTATCCTGGACCTCATAAAAGATAGTGGCACCTACTTTTGGGCTGGCTCTTCACAATTGCAAAAACCTGAGTAAATTGGACAAAATAAGTCATCATTTGCCTTCATGTTAGCTATAGAAAGCCTGATATGAGGAAGTGTGAACAGCTGTTGGGCATTGCACAGAGGGATCCAAAAGTACTTAATTAAACACAAAGCAAAATGCTAGGAGGAACAAGAAGGCGGTGTTCAGGGCTCACCTTGGCCACAGGGAGACTCAGGAGTCAAGAGCCATTTAGAGGAAATGCCAAAAATGCACATGCCCTAAAACATTCCTCCCAAGCACATCTGTCTTCATCTGTGGGGTCGAGAGATGCACGCATTCAAGCTAAAGGTTTATTTCAGTAATGATCATAATAGTTTATACTTGAATGGCATATTAAATTTACAAGTGACGTTCCCATCCGCTGTGTTATTTAATTTCCAGAGCAGCCTTCAAAGGCAGGCAGGACTAGATCTCCTTTGCAAAGGTGACAATTAAGAGCCCAAGCCCTGCTGCCAGTGCCTGACAGAGCTAGAGTTGGAATCCATATCTCCTGGCTCCTGCTCTGAGGTGATGTGAGACCGAACAAGGAAATTTGGGGGAAGCAGCAATAGGAACCCGCTAATAGAAGAGAACATGCCACAGCCAGAAGAGAGGTACCAAGAGAAAAATGGTAGAAAGCTAAGGAGAAACACTATCTTATTTAAGATAAGATAGATGGAGATTGTGGTGGTGTAACTGAAGGGGCACTCACATTTACCTGGTCATTTATCTGGTCAGACGTTGGGAAGGTACACAAAAGTGTTGGCTTTTGAGATGGGTAGGATATTCTCAAGCAGAAATGGGGTGGAGAGAATTTTAAGGTTCTCTCCAACTTGAATGAATGTAAAGAGGGAGATATCAAGGGCATAAATGAAAAACAATGAACTACCCAGTCCAATTGTTGCACTGGATATTTGAAAGGGAATAGCAGAAAATGAAGCTGAAAGGGGATGAGGGGGTATAATATCATAGACACTTTTGAATATCAAGCTAAATACTTTGATTTTAACTCATGAGGCTTTGGAGAACCAATAATCGTTTATAAACATGGAGGTAACACAATGTCTGCTTCATGGGTTTCTTGTGAGATTTTCCTAAAATGCTGATGCAAAAGTGCCTTGTGATAATATGATTTAAGGAAATAATATTATATAATTGCATTCTTTCATTTATTCATTCACTTATTTCACAACTATTATTTAAGGACCTATTACATATCAGGCATGGTCTAGGCATTTGGTATTCATAAGTGAACAAGACTTATCACTATGCACTGAAGCTCGCTGTCTAGTGGGGAAAATAAACATTTCAATAATTACAATTAAGTACTCCGAGGTAAATGTACATATGGTGCTGAGAAGGTACAGAAGGAAGGTTTGACGAACACTTCTTGGAAGAGTCACAGGGGAAATGATATTTGAACTGCATCTTGAAAAACGATAGATCTAAATGTAGAAGCTAAAACTATTAAACTTTGAAAATAAAACATAGGAGAAAATCTTTGAGATACTGGATTAGACAAAGTTTTCTCAGACAAATCATAAAAAGGACAAACCATAAAAGAAAAAAATGTTAACATGGACCTTATTAAAATTTAAACTGACTTTAAGTAAATGAAAAAGCAAGCCATGCACTGGGAGAAAATATTTGCAAGACATATAATTGAACAGAAATCTTATATCCAAAATATAAAAAGATCTCTTACAAGTCAATAAAAAGAGAAACAACCCAATAAAACGACAGGCCAGAAAGTTTCAACAGACACTACCAAGAAGATACGCAAATGGCCAATAAGCACAAGAAAAGATGATCAACATCTTTAGTCATTAGGGAGATGCAAAATACAATCACAATGAGACATCCTTATATACCTACTGGAATGGTTAAAGTTAAAAACACTGATTATAATTTGATGTTGGTGAGACTGCTGAGCAGCTGCAATCCTCATGCATTGCTCGTAGGAATGCAAAACGTTAAAGCACATTTGAAAATAATATGGCACTGCATTATAAAATTAAAGAGACACTTATCATATAACACAATAATCGCATGCCTAAAGATCTACCCAAGAGCAATTAAAACATACATCCACACAGAGGCTTGTATAGAAATGTTCTTAGTAGTATTATTCACAATATTCTAAAACTGAATACAACCCAAATGTCCATCAATAGTTGAATGAATAAGCACACTGTAGTGTATCCATCTATACTATGAACTTTAAAAGTATAATGACTGTTGGTCTTTATTTATTTGCACAATTAAAACTAAATTAAGGCTATAAAGGAGAAAATAGTACATAATGGCTTTATGCTTTGACAATGTAGATACAGCACAACTAGCAAAAATTAGAGGACAATAAGAATAAGTTCACTGCTCAATTACTTAAAAATACTTAAGCAACTTTAAATAAACTTTATTTTTAATGATGAGAGATTAAAATCACGTATAAAGTAAATAAAGTCCAAGATACAATATGTCATCCTTCTCCCTAATGTTTGTTTTCTCTGACCTGCCTAATTAGATTTCAAACATATATTCCTATCTAAGTCTCTCTCATATGGATTTTGGTCACTTACTCTAAAACAAAAGTAGGGCTAAAAATATTAAGGAGATATAAAAAATGATATCCTAAAAGTTGATCATTAAAACTCTTCATTGTTTTGAATAAATTAGTTGACAAATATGTAACAATTGTTCAGTTCGATTTCTAAACATGCCAAATAAAGGACCAAGTTACAGATTCATATGAAAAATGATATTCTAGACCAGATAATGTTATATTGCATATATTAAAGAATAGGAATATTTTAGTCTCTGATTATCACAGGACTACTGCACTAATCACCTTCAAAAACTAATAAGACATTGTTGTAAGGAAAACAAAATTTAACATACCATAATGATTACAGGGAAATCTCTGATGAAATATTATTATATATAATAAATGACAATTTTGAAAGTTTTCTCAAACCGTATTTTAATCATGGTTGTCTCCATTAAGCCTCTAAATTAATTAAATAGGCAAACCAACTTGAGACAAGGAAATTGATTTTCTGCATAAGACACTCTCAATAGAGTAGCAGACATGAAAAGGATCAATTTTTCTTCGTGGTGTGCAAATTAAGCTCTGTTCAGAAAAAATATTAACAAAATCTCTGTTCCCTTCTGTTCTTTTGTTCTTTAGTGACACGTTAATCAAGTAAATATGGCAGTAAGGGAAAATACATCTGAATGTTCCTTGTGCCTTTCACCTTTGGGAAAACAAAGAAGTCTCCTGTCTCATTAGAGAGAGCCTCCACCACTCCTTCCAGCCTCCTCCCTAATGGAGCCTGGGCACTGAGACCTAAGGAGTGGATTCCAGCTCCTTTCTACCCATCAAGGAATTCTAGTAGCAATTTATTCAGCATGGACCAAAAAGAAAAAATATAGCTTACGAACTGCATTTTTTTATTATAATAAAGACAGCCTAGCGCTTTGCCTTCCATTTTGTCACAGTCTCCTCATCTCCACTTCAATGCCGCCAAGTCCACAGGGATCTCATTTTCATTTGCGTCCCCAAAAGAGAAAGCAGAGGACCCACATTTGCCTGCGTTTGTTTGTAAGGCTAGAGAATAGCTGTGGCGTCCCTAGCTTGAGCTCTTTGACATGGGATTTTATTGTTTTAGTGACTTTATCAACAACCATTTATATTCTAGAATAAGTGAATGGAGGGTTCTCTGGTATGTTACTTAACTAAAAATCAAAAGAATATCCTTTATGAATATTGATGCTGAGAAGTGTGCTCTTGGATGGAAGGTGGAAGAAAGGATTTTTCCTATACCCTTTTGATTATTATCTACATAATATCAGTAAAACTCCCTATATTCCAGAAGATATGTGTCAACAGTTTGAATATCATAGTGTAGTATTCACTATAGAGCATTCCATCTGTGAGATAATTACATGCAAATGTGAATGTTTTTTATTTTTCTCCTGTTTAAATTGAATAGCACCAAGACCTTAATCATTTGTGAAAGTGGTATTACTGTTTCATAAGGGAAGAATTTGGTAATAAATGAAGTTCAAGCAGGAGCTTTTAAATAATTCCAGAAAACTGTTTTTCCCACACTTGGTAATTCTAAACCTGTGGATAGGGAGCAATGTGCTTTTTTAGATGTAAGGATTGGAGTGTTGACAGATTTCAGAGTAAAACTATGCCTGATATTATAATTGTTTTACATTATAATATAAAATTATATAACTTAAAATATAATATATTTAAAGATAAACTGACATTTTATATTATATATCACCCAATTATAGCTTAAGTCCATGCTACTGTATTCAGATATCCCACAGTGAAATCAGGTTGGTTGAAATGTAAAGCTCTAAAGAACAGACCTAACTTAGAACAAGGTATGATCAAACAATACAGTGAATGTTTAAATAAAAAAAATATATATGTACATATATATATGTATATATATATGTGTGTGTGTNTATATATATATATATATATATATATATATATAAAGACACACTGCCATTAATCCCTCAAAATATTCCCCCTCACTTCGAACACACTTATCCGATCGTTCTTGCCACTTTCTGAAGCAGTTCTGGAAGTCCTCTTTCATGAGTGTCTTTAGTTGCGCTGTCACAGCTGCCTCGATGTCCTGAATCAATTCAAAATGTTTCCCTTTCATGGTCATTTGACTTTGGGGAAGAGCCGGAAGTCGCACGGTTCCAGATCCAGTGAATAAGGTGGATGAGGACACACCATAATGTTTTTATTTGACAGAAAGTGCTGTCCAGAAGTGATGTATGACACAGAGCCTTTCCGTTGTGATCATAAAATACGGTGAATGCTGCTGCCAAGTGCCATCCAACAGAAAGGCAGGGATCTTCAATACGGGAAGCGGTGTGTCGAACCTTAGGAACAGATGTGACAAGTTTCAACATGTTTGGTGCAGTCGGTCAGATGTGAGCTATGGTTGAGAGAGGGTGTGTTTTAAAGAGTGTCGTAAATCATCCTCCATCATGACAACACTCCATGTCACACATCGCTTCTGGTACAGCAATTTCTGTCAAATAAAAACATCATGGTGTGTCCTCATCCACCTTATTCACCGGATCTGGCACCATGCAACTTCTGGCTCTTCCCCAAAGTCAAAATGACCATAAAAGGAAAATGTTTTGAATCGTCAGGACATCAAGGCAGCCATGACAGCACAACAAAAGACAAAAAAACAAGAATCTTGAAATTTCATTTTGGAAGCTGGAGAAGCTAGGGAACAACAGAGCAGCTGAGCGCAGAGCCCAGCTGGGTTGTGGGGAGCATCTGCGGCGCAGGGAGCTGGGTGCCTGCCGGGGCTCTCTGTTACTCTTGCGGCGGTGGCTTCCCCTGCTCTCGCCTGCACTCTGGAAAAGGACACCTGGAATGGGCCTCACTCCTTTTTTTTTTTCAGCCACCCGATTTACTCCCTGCGATAGATCTGGAAAGGTGATGACCACATCAGATTCCCATGAGAAATCTGTGATCCTTGGTGAACATAATCCAAACTGAGGGTTCCTGTACAAACCCTTCCCGACTCTTCAATGACCACTGTTCCCTGCAGCTGCACTTTTGGATTGGTTCCATTCTCAGAATCAGTCCAGAGGAGGTCTCTATAGCTTGGTACTTAGTTTCATTCTTAGGACATTTTCTTAATTGCTTCCCTCTGCATACTCCCACTACTTGTAGGCTAGGCTTTCTGCTGGGCTCAGTTGCTTGCATTTTTATACATTGTTGGTTTTCAACTTTTTCCCCAAATATAATGGAATCTCACTATGAAATCTGAGTTTTATGCCACAGATCCATCAGTGTTATGACATGGCTCTCTGCATATTTATTTCATAACTGAACACAGACTTGATTTTCTAACACGGATCACGTCTTACACTCAGGAACCAGCAGTCCGGGCATCACCTGGGAGCTTGTTAGAGATGGAGGATCTCAGGCCCCGCCCCAGCCCTATTGCATTGCAACTACAATTTAACAAGATCTCCAGGTGATCCATGTGCACCTTACAATTTGAGACATATTGGGCCACAACAGCGTTTTTGAAGCAGGGGTTGCACATTAGTCACATGGAGAACTTAATGGGTATTATTTTTAAGTTTCATATTTATTTTAAAGGGCAGTCACAGCTGAGAAACACTTCTCTAGAATAAGCAATTAGGTAAATTTTTATCCTTTTAGGTGTGCATGTTGTAAGGTCAATGTTAGACTGGAAGATCCCTGAGGGCCAAATCCACCTCTTTATTTTTTATCTGTCTTCCAAATTGCCCTTTGTACAGAACTTAGCATGTGGTGGTCACTCAAATACGTGTTCATAGTTGATAGGGTACTAAATCAAGAGAGAGATGACTAGGGTTCATGTCCTGGCTCTGTAAGACATGACATTTTTGACCTTGGGCAGACCACTGAACTTGGGAAGTCAATTTCTCTGTCAGTCAACTGTAACTGAGTTCCTATTCTAGTAGTTATTCAGTCATTCAACAAATATTTATGAACATCTATTCTGTTCCAGGTACTGTTCCAAGCACTGAGGATACAATGGTAAATAACTAAGACAGGAAAAGCTCCTGTCCTCATAGAACTTATAATACAATGAGACATATGAATAACAAACAAACAAAAATATAAAGCAGAATAGAGGCACAGGTAGTAATAAGTGCAAAGAAAAAAAAAGGATAGAAAAGTGTTGGAGTGGTAAATTGTTAGGTGGGAGTGGGGAGAACTAACTCAGCTGAGTGATCAGAAAGTACGTCTCTGAGGACGGGGCATTTGAGCAGAGACTTGAATGACGGAAGAAGCAAGCCAGGTAAAGATAGGTAGACAGCCTGCAAGAATACAATCCCTAGAAGAAACAAGCTATGAGTGGTCAGGGGATAGACACAGGACAACGGTAATTGCTGCAGGATTCTTTGTAGATGTCTCTAGTCTATGACTTAGGTAGATTTACTAAGTCCTGAAACTGTCAAAACATAAATTACCCACCTAAAGGCAAAAATATCTAATATTTGGGGCAGCAGAAAAGTAACAGAAAACCAGAGCATCATCATCATTGGCTCAACATCTCTACTTCTCCATACAGTAATTTACTCTGGAATCTGCAGGACTATTTTCCCAAATACACACCAAGATAGGATTTACTACTCTAGGCGGTGCCTTGAGTTCCATCCATTTACTTCTGTTCTCTTGTGTGATGAAAGGTCCATTTAGGCATTCTTCTGCTTCTCTTCCCTCCTCTTTGATTTATCAAAGCTCTGTGAACTGCTCATAAAACCAGGATCAGGAGAAAGCCAGCCCTCTGGGCCAGGTGTTCAGAGTACTGGATTGTGCCTCTGGCTCCAGACTATATGAGTCTAGTTCCAGCGAAGAAGCAGAACATCATTATTTTGTTGTGGTCTTGCTTCTCGAACCACTTTTTTTTTCAGGTGTCCTGGTTTTATTTCTACAATTCAACTGCCAAAGTGCATTTGAGGTTTTTGTGTCCCAAGTATAGGAGCCTTAATTACAAAATCTTGAAGAATATAAGCCCCCAAAGAAACAATGTTTGATGATGATGATTGGTGATGGTGATTGGTGTATCTGTGACAAGTCTCCTCTTTTCCACATGCTATTTGGCGCCAGTCATGCAGGTTAAATACTCATAACAACAACAACATCGACTAACACAAGATAACCTTAATTACGTCTCATCTCTCTTCTAAGTACCTTAGCTGGTTTATCAGATTTGATTCTTATAATCCTCTTCTACATTAGTTACTGTCATGTTCATTCCCAGGAACCTGATTCATGTAGAGATTGTGCAACATATCGAAAGGCATGCAAGAAGTGATTGCACCAGACTCCAAAGGCAAGCCTTTCTGGTTCCAAAGCCTGAGCTCACAGTCGTACTGCTTACCAGCTTGACGAACACCTACTTATCTTATAAAATTCAACTGAAGAGTCTCCTCTGTGAAGCTTTCCCTTACCTCCCCTCATTAAGTATAAATACCATAGCAAAAACTATGTAATTCCCATTTTAAGTTCTGTGTCAGGCTCTGTGCTCAGTGCTGTACTTACGTAACCCTTATAAACTTAGGCTGCCTCCAGGCCAGGCAATAAAATGATTTTATTCCAAGTCCTACACTGTAAAATTAAATTATAGTTTTAGTCTTTATTGCATTCTAAAAACTCCAGAAGGAGAATTACATCCGAACACAGAGCAACACTTCTTAGAGTCCCTCTCTCCCTACCCCTCCATCCCTCCACGCACCCTCCAACATCCCTCTAGTCTACAAAGCAGGGAACGAGAGCTCCTTTAATCCCACTTCTTCTCAAGTTCTAAAACTCTCTCCCTGAAACGCATCTCAGGATGGCTTTTCTGCTCTCTCTCCCTCCCTCCTCCTCCTTCTTCTTCCTTCCAAATCCATTTTTCTTCTCTCTAGAGTAGCTTTGTATTCTTTCCAGCATAAATAAGTCGACTATGTTTTAGGCTTCTTTCACTTTGGTCTTGGTTGTACATACCTAGCCAATAGGATGAATGCTGAATTAACTGACTTCATCACAGAGGCAGCAGCCCTAGCAACAAACAAATCTTCTTCTCAGAGGAAAAAGAGAAAAGAGAAGACAGTGGCCATCCCTATGTTTATATTTTGCCCTTGTCATATACACTTTCTCCATTTATTTTTATCACCCAGAGATGGGCTTAGATTTTTTGCCATTTTAAGATTTTAAAGATTTTACCCAATAGGATAGTATAAATTAATGCAGATCCAGAACTAAAATATAGTCTGAGTACATAAAAGCCCTGAGTTTAGCCAGATCAGACATTGGGTATGTGACCTAAACCCTTCTGTCTTAAGGGCTCCAGTGTCCTCTAAAGCAGGGGTCAGCAAGCTGTGTCAGCAATCCAGCCCACTATCTGTTTTTATAAATAAAGTTTTATTGGAATGTAGCCATGGCCATTCATTTACACAGTGTCTAGGGCTGCTTTTGACAATGGAGAATGTATCATCCCAACTTGAAATAATTACTATGTGGCCCTTTACAGAACAAGTTTGCTGACTCCTGCTCTAAGAAGATTCTCACGGCACATCTAACAGTTAACTGGAAACAAACAAAAAACATTGTGGCCAATTTGCCACAAATGGTTTTAAAATAATTTGGTAATATACTAAATTGTGATTATGGTAAGTTGGTCATTTAATGAATTTATTTGTTGCAATCTAGGTTCTGGAAATTTTTTTCAGTCGAGAAATTCATTTGAGAAATGTTTATGGTGTGTGTATCTATTATGTGCCAGGTTCTCTTGGAATTTATCAATGAAAAAGACCCACATATTCTTATAGGTTACATTCCAGCAGAGGGAGACAGATAATAAACAACACACATAATAAGTAAATTATAAGTACTTTGGAAAGAGATATGTGCTGTGGGGTTTAAATAAAAGAATGATGGGAGATTAAGAGCACAAATACAGGGATACAGTTTTAACCAGTGTGGTCAGAGTAGACTTCATTGGAAAGATGATATTGGGCAAATACTGAATGCAGTGAGGAAAAAGGCACACAGATAGCTAGGAAAGAACATTCCAGGCAGAGGGAACAGTCAGCATGAAGACTCAAAGGCGGGAGCAACATAGAGGACAGTGTGTCTCAAGTAGAGAGCGAAGGGGAAATTAGTACATGAGATCAAAGTTCTTATGGCGGATGGCCGTGTAAGTACTTGTTGACCATTGGAAGGATTCCAGCTTATATTCTAAGTGAAATGTGGGCCATGGAAGGTTTTGAACAGAAAAGTGACATGATATAATTTATGTTTTAAGAAGGTTACTGCAGCTGCTCTGTTGATGATAGACTCTGGGAGAACAAAGGAGGGAGCAGGGATGCTAGGTAAGAGGCTATTGTAGTCATTCAAATAAGAGATGATGGAGAGTGGGACCAGCGGCTGGCAGAGGAGAGCTGAGAAATGGTCACGTTTTGCTGGGTGTATATTTAAGTAGAGCCAAGAGAACTTCCTGATGGATTAGATGTGAAATTCAATGAAAGATAGTAGTTAAACATCATAGCATGGCAACTGGAATGATGGAATTACCAACTAACATGACCATGTGGAAAGACTGCAGGTAGAACAGGATAGATGTCCATCGCACCTCAAAGTACAGTTACTGAGTTGGCATTGAATATACAGTGCGGAGTTCATATAAGTTCTGGCTAGAGATGCAAATTTCATTGATTGAAATACAGCTCATGGCATTTCTTCATTTCTTCTTCTAGGCTATAAATTCTTTGTTTGGCAGGACCTTGTCTCATTCCTCTTTTTATCCCTTGCCCTTAAAATGGTGCCAGGAGCAAAATGGATACCACTGCACTTTACTGATATTCAAAGATGCTACATGAATGAATGAATGAACGAACTTATACTTTCATGAGACCAATTTACATACTTTGATAAAGGGATATTTTCCTTCTGTGGAAGAGAGAAGATCTCAAATTGTTTACTTCTCTTTAATGTTCTTTAGAAAGCCATGTTCAAGTAGGAGTCATGGTAAAGGACCAAAAACAACCTTCAAACTTGGCAGTGTGCTCTCTTTCCTATCATTTTAGTTGTGTGGAGAAATAATAAATGCAATGGCAGTCCTACTTCTTGTTATTCTTGAGAGATGAGATTAACTCATATTGATCAAAGAATTGTCCAATTCTGGACTAGATGAATGATCAGAGAAATTAAATTCCAAAGAAAAAAAAAGCAGAAAAATTCATCCATCTGGGAAAAACTCTACAGCTGAAACTATGCCAAGAGAAAAATAATAAGTTCTAGGAAATAGATAACTTTGCTAAAACTTGATTTTAAAATAGAAAAGATTTGTTAATATCATCCAGTGTGAATAAAGTACATTTTCACAGATTACGAATAATTTTTGAGCTAAATAATATCTCAAGCTCATGGTTTATTAAAATTTGCAACTCTGTCCAAATAAATGTGATAATATAAATATTTTATCACTTTCAAATTCCAGATATTTGAGAAAGGGGGTGGAATAGTTAGGGGGCTAGAGCTGAAGTGCCAGGACATCTGGGGTTTATTATTTTCCTGAATACTTCCCAGTTTGTCACTATAATTCCTTTTTATGCCTTGTGATAAATAAGGATGAATTATACATTCTAAGATTCCTGTCTCTTTAAAATTTATGAGGTAGAATACACACACACACTCACTCACATGTACACATTCACACACAAAGACCTGTTAAGGGAAATTCACGATCAACACCACAATTTTACTTAAAGGGACAGATATAACTTGATTTCAGAGTTCCAGAAAGCTCAGCTCATATTTTTTCACATCAACTTCAGGCTATATATTACTGCACAGAAAGATGAGCAACACAGTTCACTTAAGCTAACTCGATTTCAAAACTGTATTTCAGATGTGAATGATGACAAAAAGTAGAGAAATTATTCTAGTAAGAATTCCCGCCCCCAAACAATATGCATATGAACATTCAGGCTTTAGAGCTTTAATTGCACCGGATTTACAAAAATGTTTTTCTTAATTTTCTGAACAGGTAATACATTTACATGAATGCCCATACAAGGTTTTGTGTTTTTTTAAGATTTTATTGGGAAACTGGGGGAAGGGAACAGTGCTGGGGAATTGGGGAAGGGGAACAGACAAGTTGCTGTCCTTTTGTTCTTCAGTCTAGTTGTAGAGGACATCGCTTCACTGGCCCATGTTGGTATGATCATTGCACTCTTCCCGGGTGAGGCAGTCGCTCACCAGCCATTGGACGGCCACTCACGGCAGCTCTTGGCAGCTCACGCTGGCTGCCAGCCACTCACGGTAGCCCATGGCAGCCCACTGCAGCTCCACTGCAGCCTATGCCACTGCCGGCAATTCACAGCAGCCCAGCTCCAGGTTGAGCTGTTGATCACCATCTTAGCTGTAGAGGGCGCAGCATCACTGGCCTCATGTGGGATCTGAACTGGGGCCCTGCTGCTCAGAGCTGGTGTCCCAACCCAACTTTTAACCAACACACCACGTGGCCGGCCCACAAGGAATTTTTTAAAAGTCTCCCCTGACCATCTTCCACAGGCGCAGTTCCTAAGTTTGTATTCATCTCAACAGATAAACATTTCATATATTTATCAGGAAAACATTACGGTTACAAATTTAACCTATAAAAGGATTAAAACACATGATATTGAACCTTCCTATGCAAGTGCAAGGAATGTCTTTCCATTTGTTTAAATTAACTTTTAAGTTCTGGCATATTTCCTGTTAAGTTTACTCAAATAATTTATTCTTTTCTATTGCTACTGAGAATTAGTTATTTTTATTATATTTTTATATGAATAAAACTTTTGATTTCTATATATTCATTTTGTACTTTGCTGCCTTACTGAATTCTCTTACTACTTGTAGATTTTTTGATTCTCTTGGGTTTTCCAGGTAAATTGTTATATCATTCACATGTAGTTATAATATTACCATCACCTTTCTAATTTTTATGCCTCTAGTTAAGTTCTCTTGCCCAATTGCCTTAATGTCTACCTCTAGTCTAACACTGCATGATAATGGTAATGTGTGCATGCCTGTCATGTTCCTGACACTAGTTATAATTTTACTAGTGTTTCCCCATTAAACATAGTTGTGGCTTTTGCATATTTTCCATACATTAATTATTGAATATTTTATCAAGAATTTATGCTGCATTTTACAAATATCTGTTTAGCATATCAGTAGATGATCTTATAATCTTTCACATTAGAGTTCCAGGCCCAGATGGTTTCACAAAAGACTTCCAGTATGCCTTGAATGAATAAATAATTCTATTTTGTCTATTCCAGAAAAACTTCTAAATTATAAAGCAAATGTAACACTGATACCAAAATTCCTCAAAAAGATTACACACACACACACACACACACACACACACACACACACACAAGATAACTATAGATGAGTCTTACTTAGGAAAATGGATACAATAACTATGTGGCAAACAATTCAGTAAGGCATTAAAACTAATAAGTTATGACCAAGTGGGATTTATTGAAGAATGCAGTGATAATTTGCTATAAGAAAATCTATTGCTAAAATACTTTACATTAATTTGTCTAAGAAGAGAAATCGTGGTTATCTATATGCTGAAAAACATCTCTATTTCTTCTAGAGAAATGGTCTAAAATTTTTTTTAAATTTCTTCTGAGATCAGTTTCAGTAAATCATATTTCTCTATAATATTGTCTATTTTACCCAGGTTTTAAAATATATGTTTAAGTTGAACAAAATAGTCTCCTATGAGTCTTAATTTTCTTTTTGTTTTATTCCCTATTATCATTTATTTTATATAGTTATATATTTCTCTTTCTTGATTAGTCTAGCTAGCAGTTTATCTTGTTTTATATAAAAGGCTACTTTTTTGTTGTATTTATTTTTCAAATAATTTAGTTTTTGCAACTAGTTCCTGCTTTTATCTTTATAATTCCTTCCTTCTGCTTTTTTATAGTCTATTTTTGTTCTTTACTGGTAAAAATATTAAATATAAATATCATTCTTAGTACTGCGTAAGATATGCCTTATAAATTATGATACATATTGTTTTATTACTATTTTCTACAAGCTATGCAATTTCAGTTTATATTTCCTCTTTTATTCAAAGATAAAGAGAAATTCATTTCCCCCTCGGAATGTAAAGACTTTTTCTTTTCTGGGTTTTGTTGTTCTAGTTTTTGTTATTCCTAGTTTTACCTTATTATCATGAGAACATGTTTGCTGTACTATTTCCAATTTTTGAAATTTATTGAGGTTGCCTTTGCAGTCTAGTATGCGGTTGATTTTTATATATTATGTAGGCATTTGCAAAGAAAGCATACTCTTTATTTACAGAGTTCAGAAAATATCAGTTAGATCTCTCCCATTCATTGTGTTATTAGGTATTCCATTTGTGCTCAATTCAAGTCTCAACTCACTGGACATTTCTTCTGATACATGTTTTCAAACCATGCATAACCTAAGCCCAGATCGGCTCCTTTCCTCTCTGCTCCTCTAGCACCTGTACTTCCTGCTATTTTAACAATTCTTGCAGAGTCAGACAATTGCTTATTTACTTGTCAACACATACAAGGTCCTTGAGAACAGGGAGCATGTCTTGTACAGTGTTGTATCCTCAGGACCTGACAGCTTTTGGCACACCGAAGGTTCTCAGCATCAGTTGTTGAATGAGTGGATGAATATCTCCATAACTTTCCCTCCTTTAGAATTCCTCTTAGAGACGACGAGTGGGGAGAGCGAGCAATACACTGGGAAGAAAATACTAATGACAGATAGGAGGTTCCTGGCAAGTAGGCAGTCTTCCAAACAAGTCCTATGATTCCCATCCAGACATTGGCAGCCTGCCATATTGGTCCCCAGATGCGGTCAGTAGCATACCATCAGCCCAAGTATACCAGGAAAAATGGCAAAGTAGCCAGTGTTCATCGCCAGCATTTTCTACTTCCTTTATTCTGTACCCTGCCCCTGAAGAAGCCACTAATCCCATATGACTGCTCTGGTTCCAAGTTCAGAAACCTCTTCAGTCCCTTCTGCAATAGAAATTCCAGCGAATTAAAGCCAGTCTTAGTTGAGCATTGGTTTTATTAAAGTAATTGGCAATGAGCTGTGACTGACTCTAGCAACTTCGTTTTTCAGGATATATGTTCATCTCCAAATGGGAGCCTGCTAATGTAAATAAATTTTTAGTTAGTTATTACTTATCTTTTCTGAACAGCCCCCTCCACCTTCATGCTTAATTATGCCTTTGGAATGCATGGAATCAGCATAGTTTAAAGCAGTCAGCCATATACGGTCCTGTCCTTTTCCTTTCCATTCCTCATCTGAAAAATGAAGGAATTTGATTAGCTGATCTAGAAAGTTGTCTCAGCTCTAAAATTCTGTGATTGGTATTCCGTCATCTAGCCTTTGCAAATTACTCTCAATAACCTCAACCACCATTGGAGAATTAGTAAGAAGAAGCAAGGCAAATATTGAACTCAGGATAAATCTGAAAATTAGAGGAGGTTGTACAGTCAGTCTGTGACGACCTACAGCACTGAGGTGTGGCACAAATCACCCTAACAGTGAACAACCAAAGCCTGTTACCAACGGGCTAGTATCCAAAGTATGTAAAAACTTCATACAACTCAACAACAACAAAACAAACAATCTGATTTTAAAATGGGCAGAGGACCTGAATAGACACTTTTTCAAGGGAGACATACAGATGGACAGCAGATTATGAAAAGATTCTCAACATCACTAGTTATAAGGGAAATGCAAATCAAAACCACAATGAGATACCACCACACACCTTTAGAATAGCTATTATTAATAAGACAAGAAATAACAAGTGTTGGAGAGAAGGTGGTGAAAAGCGAAGCCTTACATACTGCTGGTGGGAATGTCAATTGGCACAGCCACTATAGAAAACAGTATAGAGGTTCCTCAAAAACTTAAGAATAGAATTACTGTATGACCTTGCAATCCCTCTCCTGGGTATCACCCAAAAAATCTGAAAACATCTATCCATAAAGATATATGTACTCCGATGTTCATTGCAGCTTTATTTATGGTGGCCAAGACATAGAAACAACCAAAGTGTCCTTCAATAGATGATTAGATAAAGAAGATGTGGTACATTATACACAATGGAATACTATTCTGCCATAAGAAAAGATGAAATGGTGCCATTTGCGACCACATGGATGGATCTTGAGATTATTATGCTAAGCGAAATAAGTCAGACAGAAAAGGACAAGAACTGTATGATTTCAGTCATATGTGGGATATAAAACAAAAAGCAACAAATGAACAAACAGAAAAAAACAAACTCAGAGATACAGAAAACAGAATGGTGGTTACCAGAGGGGAAGGGAGTGTGTGGGGAGGACAAAGAGGTAAAGGGGGTCAAATATATGGTGACAGAAGGAGACTAGACTTTGGGTGGGAGCACACAATATGCAGATGTTGTATTATAAAGTTATACACATGAAATTTATATAATGTTATTAACCAATGTTACCCCAATAAATGTAATAAAATTTTAAAAAATGCGTTACCAAAGATCAAAGACAAATAAAAGAATGGGGAAGGGTCTAAGAGATCATCTAGTCCAAACCCTTTCCATATAGGCATAAATCTCCTGGAAAGAGGAATTGTAGAAAGCATTCTGGTTAATCAAATATTCCAGTTAATTGTTAGGTCTAAAATGCTAGGAAATATGTTGAAAGAATTAGAGTACAATAAAAATATTCCAAGTGTTAAAAGTAGAATGAATATGTGCTGTCATAGTGGAAATAAGGTTGGACCAAGAATCCTGTTCCAGGCTTGGCTTTGCTCTTAACTGATTCTTTGGCATTAGGGAAATCTCTCAAGCTCTCTGACCTCAGTATCTGCACAACTATGATATGTGAAGATAGAATGAATTAGATATTGAAAATGTTTTGAAAGATCAATGTACCCTACACAGACTGCATAATAGTAATTGTTGATGGTGACAACATGCTTCAGAATACTAGAGAAAATTGGGGGAAATACGCAAATTTAGTATTTTCATAATGTTACTCATAAACAAAATGCCTTCAATATTACCACCATGAGTCATAATACTGGATAAAGCTCAACAAAAGTTTATGGAAAAGATCAAATTCAATTATGAATTATAAAAGCATAAATGAATCTCTAAGTAGCATTTGAGAGAATATACAGTTTGCATCCTGTTTATCTAAAATTCCACAGGAATGATTTTGCCCAGTTTCCTGAAATTAACATTTTGGGATTTAAAGGTAAAATGGAGCCATTTCAGAACAAAGGATAATTTTAAAACAAGAATAGCAGCAGGAAAGCCCCTCATTGATAGCATTGATTTCAAGATACAGCAGTTGCCTGAAATTTCTCAAGTGCTTCCGTCTAGGAAGAAGTCACACGAGACTGACTCTCACATTTAACTGTAATGAAGATCCTAAATTGGATGAAATCATTAATTAATCTAACTAATTTGCAGTACTCTAATGGCAAGGTGGGCGTACAAGAGGTCAACTCTACCATGACGACAAGAGTTAACCTGTTTGCGCATTTACAAGGTGCCAGGCCCATGTTTAAGCACTACCCACTTATTATTTCATGCGTCTCTCAATCCTTACAGCAAAGGTATGAGATGGGTTAGATTATTGTCCCCATTTCTCAGCTGAGAAATCTAAGGCACAGTGATCACCTATGTTGCCAGTTGTAGAGCTAGGAAGAGGCAAGGCCTGATTCGGATCCTCAAAGTTGAATACTGGTACTAATGGGTTTTACCACCATGCCAAACCAGCACTGATAGAGGGCATGGCCCTCATCTATTTTCCTATAAAACAGGTTGCTCAAGGGCAGGAGCCAAATATTGGGTTGTCGGGAAAGTCATGACGCATTTTTGCATAGAAAACATAGAAAAAAATACGTCATGGCTTTTCCAACGACCCAATACTATCTTTGTGTATCTCTCAGCATCTCACACATGGGGAACAGTTTACAATGATTTGTTGACTGATTGCTAAAAATATGCAATTCATTTTGGGACCCTATATCTATATATACAATGGCAACAAGAAATTGAGATGATAATTTAAGTGATTCCAGAAAAAAAGGCACTGCATAATGGAATGCTTTGGAATACAAATTATCCAGTTTTACATTCTATGTTGACCAAAATATAGAAAACATTAATTCAAACTGCCATGGATAGTACCTAGCTTAAATTGTAACATATGATTAGATCAGGAGTTCATAAAAAATTTTTTCTGTGAAGGACTAGATAGTAAATATATTAGGCTTTTGGGGCTGTAAGATCTCTGGTGCACATACTCAACTCTACCATTGTAAATAGAGAATAGAGAGCGATAGACAAGATGTAAAAGAATGGGTATAGCTGCGTTCTAATTAAACTTTATTAACAAAGAAGGTAGCAGGACAGGTTTAACCCATGGGCAGCAGTTTGCCAATCCAGGACTCCAGCACAGGTAAATTAATTTTGAATAGCTACTTCATGCATGTTCAAGAAGGGAGATTAAATGTGAATGTATTATGCTTCTTATTCTCTTTAAGATTTTTATAAAAACATAGGTAATGTACAATATTATACTACCTTCAGGTGTACACCATAGTTAGTCAACATTTATATACCTAGAGAAGTGATCACCTCAATAATTCCAGCAACCATCTGACACTGTACCACACTATCACAATATTATTGACTATATTCCCTACACTGTACATTACATCCCCATGACTTATTTGTTCCATACCTGGAAATTTGAACCTCTTATTCCCCTTCCGCTTCCCCCCGTTTTTTAATTTTCAATTACAGTTGACATTCAATATTATTTTATATTAATTTCAGGTATACAGCTTATGGTTAGACATTTATATAATTCAAGCAGTGATCCCCCTGACTAGTCTAGTACCTACCTGGCACTACACATAGTCATTACCATATTATTGACTATATTCCCTGTGCTTTACTTTACATTCCCATGACTATTTTGTAACTACCAATTTGTACTTCTTAATCTCTTCACCTTTTTCACATGGCTCCCCAACCCCCCTCCCACCTATCACCCCAATAAATATAGTACCTATGTGACACCATACATAGTTACAATATTATTGATGATGTCCCTTATGTTATTGTATATTATGGTTCTTATTTGCTTATACTGATTCATTTTCCCACAGGTATCTTATCTATTATTTTTAACTAAACTTTCCTCTTTTAAAAGTTCAAAAATAAACCAATAAATCTTAACAATTTATCGCTCAGCTCTCTCCCTCCCTCTCCTAAAGAGAACATATATTAGTTATCTATTGCTGCACAGCAAATTATCCACCCCCCCAAACTTAGTGACTCAAAGAACAACATTTTAATCTCACAGTTTCTGTGGGTCAAGGATCCAGGCACAATTAGCAGGGACTGCTGTCTCTCAGGAGGCTAAAATCAAGGTGTCAACTGGGACTGCAGGTGCACTTGGAGCCCCAACTAGAGAAGGAGCCAAGCGGTAGGGGTTACCTGAGGATATGAATAACAGGGGCAGGAATCATTGGGAGCCATCTTAGAAGGCTGCCTCCCATGCACTATTCAAACTACGTCTGCATTGATCTTTTAGTGTAATGCTGTTAACATTTTAAATTGATGTCCTGTCAACAGGAGTAATTTGTACCGTCATAAAATCTACATCCTTATAGGCTCAAAATATAATTGTGACTCAATCTCCCCAAGAAACTTCATATCTAGCATGGAACAGCTTATGTATGCGCTGTTTCTGCAAATCAGGTGCTCTGGCTATTTCCCTGACTCCGGGGGGTGGCATATGCTGAATAATTCTTACATCATATTAGATAGGAAATGCTCGTTTTTGCTATAGTTACATAATTCTAATTTCATCAATCTAAAACTAGCTGTGCAGAGCAAGAAGGGAAGTGATGGGTGTTAAATTGTATGAGTAATATAGATCCCAAGTGGATTTCATAGCTACCTCGTCAGATTGGTTTTTGAACCGTGTCGACACCCCATTCTTATTGATGATGTGCAAACCATCCTGATACAGGGATTTTGTTGAGAAGAAAGGAATTTTCAGGAGGATGTGCGGTTTGTTTGCCACACTTGTTCTGAGTGTGCATGGTGCGGCAGGCATCATTTTTGTGTCAGGCTTCCCTGATCTAATATTGGGTTTGAGACATTTCTTTCAGTAAACTGCAGACTCTATAACAAGTATTTAGATACAGATAGTTCATTTGGGATATGGTCTCGGAAAGGTCAAGTGCGAGTGTGTGAAGCATAACCAAGGAAAGGAGAAAAGCCAATCAAGTGTATTACGCTGTTGGTTACCATTCATGGAGGGCAACTAGGGTTCAATCCTGCTGGGACTCCTCTGAAAAACCATACGGAATTCTCATCAGACTTGTCCCACCAAGTGACCGGAAATCTGGGGTCTTTATACGCCAACTCCCATCCGTTTGTGGCTGAGGGCTGCCCCCGGGAGTGTTCTAAGTTTCTCTGCATGCAAGTTGAGAAAGTTATTAAAGTGCCAGAAAAATCTCTGAAGCAGAAAAGCAGAGGGGTAAAAGGGCTTGGGCTGAGTTGCTGATGGTTTACAGGAGACTTTCCTGCCAAATTTGCAGGTGAACTCAGTGCATCTGCTACACACAGTCTTACACATGTAACTGCTTGTCATCAGCACAATTTGTTTCTAAGCAAGGAATTCGACATTTTGGGCAAGGTCTGCCTGGCACACAGAGGCGCTCAATGAATTTGCATTGGATGACTCTGACGGTGGTAAGAAGGCAGAGCAGAGGCCCGGCAGGCTAGTGCTGGGACTCACGGCCCTGGTCCCCCTGAGACTGGGACCCCATCCTGCTACTGACTTAGTTTCCTGTCTCATCACTTTCTCTTTCCCCTGAGTCACAGAATCAAAGAATAGCAGAAACCTTTTATATTTTCAAAAAGGATACTGACGCCAGGAAGGTGAAATGATGTTGTCACGTCTGCCAAGCCAGCCTGTGGGAAAGCCAAGACCAACGTCCCTGGCATAACCTCACCGCTCTCTCCATCACAGCCCTGCTGCCACCTCCTAGTTTATACTGTACAATCCTACAGGATTGATTTCCACCAAGGGACTCAGATGAATCTAAACTCCCTGAAGCAGATATATGCAAGTGATATATTAGAAACTGATGTGTTCAATGAGCCCAATCAAAATCTTTTCCCATTTACATTTTTTTTAGCAGTCGGTACACTTCCATATCGAAATAGAATAATGCCTCCTGATGGCATGGCCTTTTTTATGTCTTCAAAGAGCTTGCACATCTATTTGTGTCATTTTATTCGAGAGGCCGTTGGATTCCTTTTTAATTAGTAACCGACTCCTGCAGGCAAATATCTATTGCAAATAAGTATCTAATTATTAGTGGGTGATTTGTGCTTCTGGTTTTAGTGGTGAGGAGCAAGGCATGGAGCTGACTGGCATCAAAAGGCGGCTCAGCTACAGGAAATGGTCACAGCAGAGGCCAGCTCTTTGGTAATTTACAGTAACGAAAAGTATGATGGCCAGCCCAGCCAGAGGCTTTTGTACCACATTAATTCCCAATCAGGAATGACCTGTCGCTCTGTTTCCTCTTTCCTCCTCCCCGCATGTAACCTGGAGCATGATGGGGGCCTAAAATTTTGTCCATTTTCCTTTTACTTTGGATGCTATGAAACAGTAGGTAGCCGATTAGCTTCAAGAGCTTTAGGTTAGCACGCACCAGGCATGATTGCCCAGGGTCTCATGCCAGGAAGGGACGGTTTCTGTGAGGGTGGCCTCATGGAGACATCCTCACCAACCTGCTGCCTCTGCTGTGAGCTCCCGTTAAAGTACAGAGCTGACACGGAACCAGGCCACAGGCAAGGGGTGGTGTGGTCAAGCTTCCTGGCTACCACTGACTCTGCCACTCAGTGAAGTTAGTATCTCACGCTATATTCTCAGCTGGGAAATATTCTTTGGCCCTCCACCAAAGAAACACTTGTCCTTGCTCCCAGGATGTGACATCACAGTGCTCAGAGGCTTCATGCGCCAAGAGGAAGCTCAGCATCTGCAGAAGTCTCTTTGTGCCATGGAGTCATCACAGGATTCTAGGTGTTCTTGAAAAAATGGCTTCTCTATCAGTGAGTTGGGCTTCTAAAGGCTGCCACTGTTTTGTAGCCCAGAATCACCCTTTCCTTACCTATCTTACCTACCTCCCATCAACTCAGAATCAGGACATACCATCATGATTGCTGTGGGGCAGTCAAGAGCCTGCCCACTCAATGATAAAGCTCTGAGTTTCAGAAATGCTTGGGGGTGACAGGTTTGGCCAGCGCTGCCTTCCTGGTCTGGCCTCATCTACTCCAGGGAGCGTAGCCAACTTGGAAATCATGTCAGCAGGCCCAGTCTGGGAGGTGGGCACTCCTCAGCTTTTCCATATTCCCCCTCCCATGAAGCCCCCTCTCTGGGGAACCCCAGATGAGAAGGAGGAGAAAAACCTTTGTCATCACAATAAACCCTATCCATCATTCCAAGGCCTCTCACTCAGCCTTAGTCCAAAGAACAAGACTGGACTATTTTCATTAGATTTCCTTCCTTCCTTCCTTGCTCACAAGTATGAAATTTGAACCTGGGGTGGGTTGTGGGGTGCAGGGGGCGTAAAAAAGACATGCAAACATCACTCATTGCTGACTGAGACAGCAAATGAAGAACAGTGTGGTTGTCTGCCATCTATAAACATTCATCTTCATAGTATCTTCCTGGCTGCAGGTGCGACTGCGCTGCTGTTTCTTACCTGCCACCCCACTGCATGCTCTTTGTCACCTCTCACCTCTCACATCAGATGTTGTCACCTGATGAAACCACAGTCTGGGAGTAATTCTTCCGTGACTCACCACTCCCCAGAGAGGGAGGTTCTCACAGGCGTCAATGAGCCAGAAAAGCACAGAGTGTGGCATCAAGCCAGAGGAGCCGTGAATAGCTGCTCAACCACTCTTTGTGCAATCTTGGCAAAGTGAACCAGTAAACTCAGGGTTGTTACATTTATAATGGAGACAACGCATAGAGTTGTTGTCGCAAGCTTCCTGTTGATGGTGGTGATGGTTTGTTGTTGTGTTTAGTTTTTGTAACAGCATATCTCAGCCCCCCTGACATACAGGAGTGCTCACCATAACAAGGTTCCATTTCGGTGAACCTAGCTCACGTGAATTTGAAATAGGACAATATGAAAATACTAATAGTCTTAATACATGCATAGAACATGAAATACAACAAATTCTACTTTACATTTTTCCCTCTAGGGAAAATTCCTTTGAATTGCACAAGTTTTGAATTATGCAAAGTCTTCAAGAGCTCATAACTGGCAAACCAATGTGACCGAGTGTCTACAATCTGCCAAATGAGTGTTAAGATTAATATAAAGTGTTTTATTCAACCTTCAACACCCCCTGTGACACTAGGATCCTGGGGCCCTACTTCAATAGGAGGAAACTGAGATTCCAAAAGATTAAGTAATTTCCCCAAGTTCACTGGCCATTCAGCTGGGATTCAAATCCAAGTTGGCCTGGCTCCCTCCTTTCCTTCCCATCTTCATACTCTCCCCCAATTCCACCCCCATCTCCCCCCACACACACACACACATGCGTGTGTGCATGCACTGACTACACAAATCGCTACTGAGTGGAGAATCAGCTCATTATCCCCCAAAGCCTGTGCTTGTTTTCCCAGTACTAAGATGATCCCATTGGCTCACTTGGTCATGGGGATTGTTTTTACACGACTGGGCAACTTGCTCCTGACTCCCACTCCCACTCCCTCCTTGCTCCTGCTCTTGTTTGAGAAGCAATATACTGCACTTGTGTTGTCACTGAAGGTGCAGCCAACTGGAAGGAGCCTATGGAAGGAATCAGCATTCCTGTCCGTCAGCTGAGAATGTGGTGAGACAGGAGGCAGACACAGCACAGGGGAGAGGATGCCCCGGCCCTGCTTCCTCTTCCTCCAGGTGCCACACCCGCCTCCCCGTGGCTTCCTCCCCCAGAAGGCTGACACTGGGGGGAGGGGGGACCTTTACGCAGATTATCCCTACGGTATCTCTAATGGTCCATATCGCCTAGTATTCCTCCAGTATTCCGAGGCTGGCAGTTCTACTCTTCTCTGCTCCACTCACAAAACTCACATGGACAATGTGCTTTGACAGGCTACTTCGAAGTTTTCTGACGGCCATGATGGAGAGGGATAATATCAGTTAATTAGGCCTGTGTGCCACCCAACACCCAACAAACTAAATGGTCCCCTGAGGTTGTTCAGATCCTGTCCTGATGAAAGTTTTGTGATCTAAGGAGCACCATTTGTAACTGGCTGGCTCTTGCAGATACCAGGCTTGGAAGCACTGCCACCCAATGGCTGTTTCTGCAAATGGCACCCTCATAGGAGTTATGTTTACTCACTACCCCAAACCCAACAAGAGTGTAAGACATGGAGAGAAAATGGAGTGGGAGTGGTGACACTGGGATAAGCCAGGTAGTCAGTGCTGCCACTAGCCCTCACTGCCAAGGACATCTGATTTTCCTGGCATTAAACAGCAGATGTGAGCTCTTTAATTAGGCAACAAAAATAGCAAGTTGGCAATGGAATTCTAAAGATAAAATTGTATGACACCACGAATCTTTGGCACTAGGATTAATTCAAGTGTCTATATTTTTTTCTGATATTTTTACAGTGACTGAATGTAGGTAAGAGACAAAACAGGAAATCAAAGCCAGAATTCTCATTTCTACCTTTGTTGATGACTAGCTATATAAGATTTAGACATTCATTTAATAAACTTATTTTTCTCTGCCATAAAATGAGAATGGAGACGGTGGTGGTATACTTCATCATGCTCAATAAAAATGCTGATTGGAGCTACCAAAGGCTTTTGTTCCATGTAATGGAAGCACAGGTCAGTCTACTGTGACCAACAGGTACCTTTCATTTCAACAGCTGCAATAATCAGGGTTAATTAAAATTTTTCCGTCTAAATTAGACCAAAAGAAATTGTACTGCACAGAGCAAAAATGCTTCTGTCCTGGTTTAGCAATGGTTTATATGCACAGTTTGCGAATAATTAAACACTGACTCAAGCAGGTGGGTGTGAAAGATCACTCCACTTAAAGGCAGAAAAATATCTCAGTATTTTGAGATTGCCCTACAAATTTTATTCTGTTGCTTTTCTATTTAAAAATAATACTTGATTGATCAGTCATTTGTAATTTTTATCCACTGTAGACAACTTCTCAATATACATGTTCATAGCCAACCCTCCTTGATTGGCTGGTGGAGGAATGTCACAGCTCTCTGGGGTCAGCCTAGGGGCTGAGAATGTGGATATATTTCAGTTAGCACATTGTCACATGGGAGTGCCCTGCCCATGAGGGATGGAGAGG
This sequence comes from Hipposideros armiger, assembly GCF_001890085.2. Taxonomy (NCBI): domain Eukaryota; kingdom Metazoa; phylum Chordata; class Mammalia; order Chiroptera; family Hipposideridae; genus Hipposideros; species Hipposideros armiger. The sequence continues at coordinate 549,751 of NW_017731363.1, forward strand.
GCATCCAAGCTGTAAGGGCAGTTAGGCAATCCTTATCCAATGATGATCTACTCTTCAGTGCTGGGGATAAATACCAGGTAGAAAATGGTACAACCCACAGGTAAATTAAAAAATAAAATGACCCAACCCATGAACTGGCTTCATGGCACAGGATACCATGTCGTTTTTTAATACAAACAAAACAAATTATGGGACTAAAGTAAATAAATTCATGGCTTGATTTTCCATTATATATATAATATTTAGTAATATAATAATACATATTAATTATATATCCCATGACCTGAATATATAATTAATGAAAAATAGACTTGGGGTAGCCAGTTAGCTCAGTTGGTTAGAGCGCAGTGCTCATAACACCAAGGTTGCCAGTTCGATCCCCACATGGGCCGCTGAGCTGCACCCTCCACAACTAGATTGAAACAACTACTTGACTTGGAGCTGATGGGTCCTGGAAAAACACTGTTCCCCAATTAAAAAAATTTATATATATATATTTCAATATATACATTTTTAAAAAATAGACTCAAGAAAACTTGAAGTTTTTTTTAATGGCAAGATAGTGTTGAAGGAACGTTAGTGGAGATGTCAACATGGCACCACCACAACTGAGCAATGAGCGAAACTCCACTGTGTAACTTGATCTGTTTGAATATCAGCTAAACGTTTATTTAGTGCCACAAAAACATAAACCACTCAACTGGCTCGACTTTTTCATCAGCGATGTTTCTAAACTACATGAATTGTAAGCTCATGAGAATAATAAGCATTCTTTGCCTTGGTGAAAATAAGTCAAGGGTAATCTGGATATCATCAGCTATCAGCTTTAAAGGACTTAAGCTAATTATTTTCCTTTTAGTTTTCTTTTGTTTTTGTTTGTCTTTATTTTTTGGTAGCTGAGCCTTCATATAAAGCAGGGATTATGAAAAGAATTTGAATTTATATATGGCTAGAATACTGTGTTGATCAACCAAAACTATGGGGGCACTTGCTATATGTACAAAGATTTGTCCTCAGTGGCATAGATACAAAAGACATTACTTGTTCTTTATACTCCAAGTGTCCTATACTTTAGTTGGGTGGATAAAACATGCATGCATGAAGCAAACACTAAACTGTATGATCCTAACTGTAAGTGAATTACAAATTCCAAAGATGGGTAAGACCACTGTGGGCTAGAATAGGCAGAGAAAGCATCCCTCTAGAGATGGAATTTGAGCTACTCCTTGAGAAATTATCTGGAAATAAACAACTATAGAAAGACAGGAAGAATTGCTATGCTGGAAGAAGAGTGTAGACCAGGGTTTCTCAACCTTAACAGAATTGACATTGGGGGTTTGGATAATTCTTTGTCATGGGGGCTGCCTTATGCATTGTTGGCTGCTTAGCAGTATCCTTGGCCTCTACCCACTAGAAGTCAATGGCAAAACCCCACTCCCCAGTTGGGACAACCCAAAACATCTTCAGATATTGTGAAAGTCCTCTCAAGGCAACATCACTCCCAACTGAGAACCACTGGAGTAGACACTGATACCTGGGTTGGGGGTGGGAGCTTTCGCTATCTCAGAATTACTGACATTTGGGGGTGGATACCTCTTCATTGTGGGGGCTGTCCTGTGCATGATCAGGTGTCTGGCAGCATTCCTGACCTCAACCTACTAGACATCAGTAGCACCTCCCCCTGGTTGTGATAACCAAAATTATCTCCAGACATTGCCAAATGTCCCCTGGGGTGCGAAATCACACCTGTTTGAGAACCACTGGGATTCTCAGTGGTCATGGACTTAGCTTCCTCAGGGGTAAGTAGAATTGCTTAAACAAAGTACAAGGTTTGTGTTAGGAAAGAGTGGAATAATACTGAATAACTAGGGTGGACACATGCTGTGTGACATCTTGGCTACTAGAGCCTGTAATAGGCAGCCAGAGTAGTTCTTATGCAGGTGTGTTGCAAAACAAAATTGGAGTTTTAAATTTAATCTTGCAGAAGCAAAAGGATAAAGTGCCATGGGAAGGAAATGAATACAGGGGGATCAGTTAGCAAGTTGTTATAATAACCAGGTGTAAGTGTTGACAGCCAGAGTTGTAATGACATCTTTGGAATGGAGACAAAAGAGTAAACCCAAGGGTGCTTTGCAGAAAGAAATGGTGAGCTTTCGCAACAGATTGAATATCAGAGATAAAGGCAAGGAAAGAACCAATGGTGAAACTAGGGTTGCTAGTGGGAAGAAAGATTCAAAGGCAATAAATGGGAGGGAGGGGCATTTAGTGAGTTTGCTTTTGCAAATGCTAAGTGCAAGCATTTTAGAAGTAGCACAGGAATGCTGGCGAGGTCAGCTCTGAGTGTTGGAAACATAAATTCCTGAAATCTCTGTGGTTTAATACAATAAAAGTTTATTTCTCATTCCCATTACACTCCACTGAGGAGTGGGTGGCCCTGGGTCTTCTAGGGGTTCCAGCGTCTTCCACTTTATGGCATTGCCATCTTCAATGGATCCAAGGTGGCTGCAGAAGGGTTAAGTCCCAAGGACCTCATGGGAGGTTTTAGAGGTCCTGAAGTGGCATATGTTACTTCTGCTCACATTCCACTGGGGATCCAATTGAACTGGAAAGTCTAGTTTATTGGTGTCCCAGGAAGAGGGAATGGGATTCATGAGAACTTGGCCAATCTCTGCTATAGGATGGACACACACACACACACACACACACACACACACGAAAAAAACTATAGGAGTGGATGAATTTACTGAAGACATGAAGACAAAAGTGAAAACTGAAGAGGAAAGAGTTCAAGGAACACAAATAACAAATAGAAGAAGATCCAGCAAAGAATTCAGAGATGTTGTTAGAAAGCTTGAAAGAGAACCAGACCTATGTAGGGTTGAAAGGGGCAAGAGGAGGGGACGTAAATTTCTATCGGGTTGTTGGAAAAGTCATGGCGCATTTTTGCAACGAAAAACAGAAAAAATACGTTATGCCTTTTCCGACAACCCCATATAAGGAAGAAAAATGTCTGCTTTTGCTAAGATTCATGCTTTTGGAGACAAAGAAATTCACAACTATTAGAAAAGGACTTACACATCAATTCCCCACCTCAAAACCATCATTGAGTTATTTTTACAAGCAGTCTGAGACCCAAAGCCCTCTGCCTGCCCTCCAAGGTGCTGGCCCAGCCTATATGTCCACACCTCACCATGCACTTCCCAGGTGCCCAGCACGTCCTGCTCCCTGAGTTGTTAACCATCCCCGAGCCCACCTACTCTCTCCCATCTTCATGGCTTTGCTTTTACAGCTTCTTCCATACATCAAAGTCCTGGCTTTCCTCAAGCCCTAAGTCAAATGCCACGTCAACCAGGAATGAAGCCTTTTCTGATTTTCCTTGTTAATACCAACCTCCCCATATTCCATCAGTCTTTTGATCTTTCCTCTACTTTGGCACATAGGGCCATCCACTTTGTATCTCTCAGATACATGTTCACTTGACTATCTCCCTCAGTAGACCATGGGTTTCTCAAGCAACAAGCAGGGTCACTAGGAACTACAACCCCAGGACACACCAAACACTATAGTCTGGGTCAAGGGCTGGCAAACATTCTCTGTCAAGGCCACACAGTAAGTACTTTAGGTTTTGCAGGTCATATGGTCTCTGTCACAACTACTCAACTGTGCCGTTTTAGTGCAAAAGCAGTCATAGACAATGTAAATGAATGCATATGAATGTGTACAGTAAAACTTTATTTATAAAATAAATGTGGTGGGCCAGATTTGAGCCACATGCCATAATGTGCTACTCCATGACCTATATGAATGACACTTTCTGGAGCACAGTGTGAATGGGGTTTCCTGAAGTGTCGTCTGGGAAGTCCTAGGAAGAATCGATGTGTATCTCACCTCTCCTTATACCTTCTGTCCCATCTCCCACCAGCACCTAGTACAGTACCTTCCACATAGTAGGCCTTCAATGTTCATTTTTCTAAATTAAATACACCTGGAACTCAGTGAATCATAACAGCATTTTGAGAGCTTAATTACCTCTGAAAACTCTTTTGCAAGATTGTAGTAAAGCAGTTCAGGAAGGGATCATATAAGCCCAAGAATCATAAAAAGAACGTGACAGAAAGATGTGAGCTAAAAACATCTAAGGATTAGCAGCCAAAGAAAGAATCTGACATCAGAGCTGGGTAAAAGCAACAAAAAGACATTTGGATCCTGAGAGACCAGCACCAAGAGACATCACACCTCATGTAATGGATGTCTCACAACACCCTCTAAATCCGTGTGAATAATGCATTTAATACCAGCACTTCAATCCTGGAAAGATGTTCGTGATTTGGAGGAAACTCGCAGACCAACCAAAATGATTAAGAGACTGAAAGGATTCATTTATGAGCAGCTATAAAAGAAGCCAAATACGTGCTTGGCCTGCTGATGGCCAGAAAGAGATGAGGAAATGGTTTACAAATTACCGAATGCTGTAAACACCAGGAAAGGGAGGAATGACAGTCAGCTCTATTGGACTTAGCTCTTGGTATGGACATATCTCAGGCATTGACAAATTCCTTTCATTATTGGGTTTTAAAACATTTATGGGCCATCTGAATAATGTATAACTGGGAATGCTGTGATTGGTAATGTTCTATTATTATAATAGGATTGTTCCAGAAGAGCAAATACAAGACAAATTATCGCTTATTTAAAAAAAAAAAACATTCCAGGAATGCTAGGTGTGCCGAGAGAATTAAAATGCACTGAGTCCACTCTTAGAAATATCAAATACAGTAACACCTTGGTTTGCGAGCATAATTTGTTCCAAAAACAAACTACTCATATTGCATGACATCGCTTGTTTACCACATTAAAATGTATTAGAAATGTTTGCTTGTCTTGCAGAACACTCGCAAACCAAGATACTCACAAGCCAAGGTTTTACTGTATATACAATTGTGGGTAATGTTACATAATATATAATTATTTAATTAAATTAAAGCACAAAAATGGAAAGATGGCCAAATAGTTCCTCCCATCATTCAATCATTTATTCATCCATCCCACATATCTAATGCTTACTCACTATTTGCCAGATCTTACTGTCTAGTGGTGGGGTCAGGGATGCTGGGAAAACAAGAAGGAACAGTGGAGAGGTTTAATCAAAAGTGATAAGGGAGCAAAGAAAAGTGGCCCCTAACCCAGATGGGAGCGAGCAAGAATGGAGGCTTCCCAGGGGAGTGTATATCTGAGCCAAGTCCTGAATGATTCGGAGTTGTCTGTTAATCAGAAAGAATGAGAATAGCATACCAGGTAGGAAGAGAGAGAACTCACAGCGCTAAAGGTGACGAAGGACTGAACCACTTTGTCACAACGTACGTGGGACTGACAAGTAGTTCTGATTCATTGAGACAAATAGTTCAAGGAAGGTGGTAGCCTTAAAAATAATAATTGGAATATATTAGGATTGTGGGTGATTTTTATTTTCCTTGTTGATTTTTCTGTCTCTTCCAAAATGTCTCCATTAACAAAATCATACTCTTATGCAGCCAAATAATTGCAAACATTTATATAGCACTTATTCTGTGCCGGACACTATTGTAAGTGCTTTGCATATATTAAGTGATTTTATCCACATAATTCTATAAGACAGGTATTATTATTTTCCAGTATACAGAGAAGGAAGGGGGCCAGACTGAGGTTAAACAACTTGGCAAAATTATAGACCATCAGGAAGTGAGCAGTGTTTCTAATTGAGTCTGTTTTTACATCCTCTGTGCTGCTACTAAGTCAAGGGCCTACTTTTCCATAATCCCAGTCTAAAAATTGATCAACAAATAATCATAGATACAGTCAAATATTTGGGGAGAAGAATGTTCATAGCTCCCCAATTTATTGCAGCAAAAAATAAAACTAAAAATCACCTAAGTGTCCTATAATACAGGATGACTGATCATGATATGGACCATGATGCAAGCACTGGCAATTATGATTGAGAAGAAAGGTAAATGACACAGGAAATGCCTACTATAAAGGTCAAAGGGAAACGCAAGATACAAATTGTGTGTATCCGGAAAGGAAATCCACCAGTCAGACTGGGTTCTAATTCCAGTCTTAGCTCTGCCACTTATTAGCTTTGTGATCTTGGGTAATCATTTAACCCCTTTGTACTCCAGCTTCCTCATCGGAAAACTGGGGTAATACAGTTGGTGTGGTGGTTAGAAAATTAACATAAAATACCTAAAATACTGGTTGGCAAGCACTCGGTGTCAGCTATCGAAACATGGAAACCCTATTTAAAAATTAGAACTAGATAGTACACATTCAGCTGGTAGTCTGATAAGCATCCTTTGTAGTCTGGGGTCCAATATATTACAACTTCATCTAGTTCTTTTCCTCCTGAGCTTTTCAAAAAATAATTGGAAGTTGAGTGAGATGAGGGGCACTTTCCATTACAAATAAAAAAGTATTCACTTCAGAATCTGCTTTATCAAATTATAAGATGTACTAAATAACCGACCACTGAAGGGTTATAAAAATTTGCTTTTAACTAGATCCCTTCCAAGGCGAGAGCAGTGATGTTTTATTTTGGTTCAATATTCTTGAATTGTGATAGTTTAAAACCATTTATGAAATGTGTTTTCATGCCAGTTAGGATCAATAGATCAGTGAGAATTACAGATTGGTGTTTGAAGGGCCCAAGACCATACATAGTTTATTTCTCATCCAAGTTTTGGAATTATCGTCATTATATTATTTTTAAATGTTAAGAAAAAAAGGAAGGAAATGAGCAGTTTCGAGAATAGTATCCACTCTATTTTACCTCAAAGTTTTGTGTTATTTTTTTCATTATGCAAATTCTTGTAGTCATCTTTGGAGCTGTTCTCAGGGATAAGGCTACTTGACCAGGCGGACTACACTAAAAGATGGAATGAGGGCCCAGGGCGGTGGCCGGGGGGCTGTAACTTTCACTGTTCTGCCCAGAATCTACCAATGAGGTTAATCTGCTGTTCACATCATGAGGAACCTAAGTATCCCCACAAGCTTCATGGCGCCTCTCTCTCCCTCCCTCAGGTCTCCTATGTCAAAGCGATTGACATCTGGATGGCAGTGTGCCTTCTGTTTGTGTTTGCCGCTTTACTGGAATACGCAGCAGTGAACTTTGTCTCCAGGCAACACAAGGAGTTCCTGCGGCTGCGGAGAAGACAGAAGAGGCAGAATAAGGTACAGCTGACCCTCAATGCGGATAGGTAGAGCGTGAGGTGGTTAACCAGGCAATGTGATTCAGAAAGCAGAAGAGCACATAACGAGCAAGGAGCTAACGTTCATTTTTGTCCTGATCTGGCCCACTCTACTGAATTACTGCTCAGGTTAGTCGTTTACAATTGGGGCAGAGTTGTCACACTTAGCAAATAAAAATACAGGGCACACAGTTACACTTGAATTTCAGAGAAACAGTAAACAATATTTAGTACATGCATGTTCCCAAATATTGCATGGAACATACTTATATTATTGTTTATCTGAAATTCATATTTAACTGGGAGCCCTGTGTGTTATCTGGCAACTCTAATTGGAGATATATACTCAATCTGACAAGATTACTTTAAAATCCTGTTGTGTTGAACACTGGTCATTTGTATGGATGTGTGTGACTGTACCTTTTTCATCAATTGCTCTGGCTTTATGTAAACAAGGTTCCTATCCATGTTGATTGCAACTCGATAAATCCAACCAGATGGATCTCATCCTCTTGACTTAAACTGTTATGCAGAAACCCAAACTTGACACTCTCCAGAGGTTTGAGGTATGAAATACATTACTCAAAAACTCCAGTTCAGTGGTTCCCAAACTTGCCTGCACATTAGAAGAGCCTGTGGATCTTTCAAAAGTCCCAAATCAGGGCCACACCCTACACCAGTTAAATCCCAGTCTCGGGATGGAGCACAGGAGTCAGTGTTCCTGAAGCTCCCCAGGTAATTCCAGCATGCGGATGCATTTGAGAAGCCCTGCTCTGGTATATAAGCCAATTTCACAGAGGACACCAGGAGGCCTGCCCTTGTCTTCAGTTTCAGATGCTGGGAGAAAAACATGCCCTTTGATATGGAGAATGCTAGTGCCTATAACAATACCCTTAGAGCACTGAAGTTGAAATTTTATATACAGGAGATGAGACATCCTTTCCAAACTCTCCCCCCTCCAAAGTGATAAATTAAACCTGCTGGGAAAGCCATAGTTATATGCTATCCTGTCAGAGCAAAACCAAACATGTTTCATTGTCAAGCATAATGCTTCCAGATACCTAGGTGTAAAGCTGAACATTTGCTGCGATTTGGATGTTGCTTATGCTGAGGACCTAGTATGTGTGTGAGCTCACCAAGTCCTGACTAGATCTACCATGTTCCCTGCACGTACTCTGGGCTGGTATGCTGCTGGCCGCCCTCTTTCTCTTCCCTACCTCTCAGGGACATTTTGACCTGCCACAGCCTAAGGAAGTGGAAACGGAAATGGAAACACACATACACACTCCTTGTTGTGCACAGTTGAATATCCAGCCTTTCTCAATTTTCCCCTCCCTCGTGGTGATGACCATTTCTTCTACCTTGTCCACAGGAGTCTAGCACAAAGTGACACAAGTTTGAGGTCACTTGTGCCACCCAGAAAATCTTACTAGAATGTGAGCGTATTTCAGCGCCTAAATTGTGTTCCCAGAATTCCCTGGCTTTGCATAATAGGTGGCCACTGACAGCACGCTCTCCTAGACCAGAGATGGAAAATGAGTTTCATTTTGCTTCTCAATTCTGAATAATTGGAACACTGTGGGGAGGATTCTTCGGCTGTATCTGTATCTAATCTTACCATAAGAATCACCTGGAGTGCTTGTTAAAAGTACAGATTCTTGTGTTCCACCCCAAAACCTTATAAAGCAGCATCTCCAGGGAGATCACTGTGAATTACTGTAGTCCTTTTCACAAGAGTCCCTGTGAGTCTTATTATGATAAGGAAAGCTGGGGAAAATGTGAGCCGTATTAGAGCAGGTGGTAACGAATGAGAAAGACCAAGTAGTAGAACATGAGGCTGGAGCAACAGCTAATTTCAGGTTCATATAGATTCTGCAGACCAGTGTAAAGAAACAGATTTTATTCTAACTGATTACAATCCACTGGTTAGTTTCAACATAGCACATATCAGGCTGTGGGGTGGATAGTCCGTGGGCTCGAATAGCGGCAGCAGATCCGTTAGGAGGCTGGTGACTTCGACTGTGGTATTGGCCATGGGAATAGAGCAAAGTGGTCAGATTCAAGATTCAATTCCTCATTCCACAAATATTTGCTTCCTACTATGTGCCAGGCACTGTCTACATCTCTAGAATATATTCTTCAACAGGACAAAATGTGATCCCTTGATGAAACTTATATTCTAGTGGTTTATCCCTCGGAGGTAAAGCTGACAGCTCATGCTGATGCATTTGATGTGGGAAGGTGAGGAAAAGAGGAATATGGCTCAGATTTTTGGATTAAACAACTGGGTCGGCAGTGTAACTATTTAAGATGGAGACAACTGTGACAGAAGCAGATTTGAGGGAGAACTCAAAAGTCGTATTTTGATGCTGTTAAATTTAGATGCCTCTGAGGCATGCTGGTAGAGTTGGCAAGTAATTAGATATACGTGGCCTCTCTAGAGAATCTCCCTCTAATGCCCACCACTGTCAGCCAGGGCAGGCGACCGCCTTGCTCCTCATTGGGATGCCCGAACTATTTCTTGCTTTCCTCCTTCCTCAAACCCAGCTCCTTTGGAGCCTTTGAAGTTTAAGTTATCCAACTTTCTCGCTGATTTCCCTTATCACTGCTGTGATCTACCAGCCTCCAGCCACACTCCTTCCTAGTTAATGATTTCAGCACCTATTTCAGGATCAATCCAACACTCTTATTAATGTCGCCTTTCCTGGAGGGTCTTCAATACCCATATGGATAACCGACCCCATCCCTGGCCTCCAAATTCCTTGCTGTCAATTTTTCCTCTATTTGACCTTAGCCATATACTTCCGTGATTGTAGTCACTGCTTTGTTTTCTGAGAAAACTATTTGAGACATCCAAGCCTACATGTTTTTTATGGAGATGTTCTTGAGTTTGACTGTACATCTCAAAATGGCTATACAAAATACAAAGCTTAATTCACAAAGTTAAGATTTGAGAGGAAGGTGGGGAGCAAAAGAAATCATGCTTGACCTTTGCAGTCAAGGCTGCTATTGTCATTGATGATTGAATTTTGGGAAGAAAAAAAAAGAAGGCGAGATATTCCCAATTATTTGTCCCTGAGGATACGGCATCTTTCTCTCTAAGGCAGCGTTTTTCAAGTTTTCTGAGTCTGAATCCTGGTAAGAAAAACAAAAATGGTAACAAGAGCTGACACTGCTTGAGTGCTTACTATGTACCAGGAACTGTTCTAGGCACTTCTCATACAGTGATTGATTTAATCCCCACAACAACTGTGTGAGTTGTGAGATCATACAGCCTTGCTTCCCACAGAGGGTCCTGGGTTTGCCAGTTTTCCTGATGCCTTGTGTGATTTAGCATTTATCCTGGATTATTCATTTTAAACAAAACACTTATTAATACTTGCCTTAAAATAAACTGAGATGGGTTTGGTTGGCCTCCACCTTGTACACTTTGGTTTCTGTCATGTGTGCTCTTCTGGGGTGGGGGCATACCCGTGCAGTGTGCCAGTTCGCACTTTACCATGTGGTGAAAATACCCATCGTCACTGTCCCTGGTCTCTTTTCTTGGCCCTTTCCAGAAGCAATGTCATAACTAACACTGTCTTTCCAAGATAGCTTGAAGGAAGCTTGCTGATGAAATGAAGCACACTCAGACACAAGAGCCTGGGTACAAATGATTCTTTGTCTTGGTCTCTGTCACTGCTGGGACCTGCTGTCCTGCTGGTCACTTCGGTACCAGCTTTGCTCCATGATATGGTGTGCAAAATCCAGGAAGCCACCAGGCCACTGCTTGGGGATCAGTGAAAAATATGGCAAATCATAGGCTTGGTGAACGTGAAACAAAATAGGGGCTGAGCAGTCTTGCTGTTGAACATCCGCATGATCATGATTGAATCATTTTGTTGTTATTTTTTGCATGATATAAATCCGTGCCTGTTTTGTTGTTTGATAATGCTTTTTTATTTTGTAATAATTAACATTATAAAGCTATATAGTCTGTCAGTGCCACTTTCCACTATCAAAATTGTCCTTGTTTGGATAAATTAAGTGGTCATCCTACCAGCAATGAAGGCAGTATTCTTATCTCCATCTTTCAGATAAAGAAACTAAAGCAAAGAGAAGTTAAGTAAAATGCCCAAAGCCACACATGTAGGTAGTCTGGATCTAGGGTCCGTGAACTTCACTGCTACTGTTGAGTTCACATTTTATATCTTACATTGTGATTCATTCTCATTCTCTCTCTCTCTCTCTCTCTCTCTGTCTGTCTCGTGTGCATGGGCACACACACACGAAGCACCTCTAATGCACTAATATTTTCTATTCCACCCAAGTATAGAATCAGATCATTTTCTGAGATTACACTTACTTACTTGCATGGGAAGAATGCTTGGTTTTTACTGAATCAAGTTATGAAATGGGGTCACTTTCAAGGAAGGGCCCGGCAATTTGCGACTAGGTTATTTGCTTTATCTTTTCTATATCTCGAAAAGCAGCCACTGTCAATTTGATCGAAGCAGAGTTTCACAGACACAATCAAGCCCAGCTCTTCACTGACAGAATTTGCAGTCCCTGTGGCTGGGCCAACCCCAGTCTATTAGGAGCTGATGGCCCAGGTCTATGCAGTCAAGTCCTATTTTTATGTTATCTCCTCAGCTCCAGTGAGAAGTTTCCACACCATGTGATGGTTATAACAACTTCCCCATGAGAACTTGAAAGCCTCACATGCGTTTCTCTCTCCCTTTCCTTTTCTATATGGCCACACCACCTCTGACTTCTGGCATTGTGCCAGATTTCAGACATTTCCACTTGCCCACATAGCCCTTCTTTATTTTCAGGGACAAAAGAGAAACCGTGGCTTCTTGAGAACATGGTTGTGTCTTTTAGGCCATCTAATAATAAGCCACCTTTAAAAAGGAATAATGTTACTATGCTGTTTAGACTTCAGCCTCCCCAGAAAGAAAACAGGGGTCTCTTAACCAGGTTAGAAAACAGTAAGAATGGTAGGCCCCGATCAAAATGTCCCAGATGATGGTAACTTGGGAAAGTAACAATTCAGTACTCATTTGTGTGTGTGTGTGTGTGTGTGTGTGTGATCTTTCTCTCCCTTACCCTTCCTTTATCTATCTTTAAGTCTTAGCTAAATTGCTAATTCACCAAAAGATAATTTCCTGATCCTACACAGGGCTGAAATAATCCCATGCTTCCAAGCACCAATAGTACCTAAGTTGTTCCTTTTCATAACGTGTCACTTCTGCCCATTTGTTGTACATGTCTTACAGAAGAATATGACCTTGAAATGGTACTGGGAGATATTATTTAAGACCCTTTACCAATATCTGAATTGTGCTTTCCACCGATCATTTACCCGCTGACCTACTGGAAGGAAATACACCTACAAGGACAAGGAACCACTTTATTTTCGTCCATGCTTTAGCCTCAGACCCCCATGCAATGAACCCGGAGGGGGGCAACTTGGAAGAAGCCATTGTCCATCCACTCAGTAGGTCCTGAAGCCCCACACTATCTATCTTCTCCTTGACATTCCAAGGGGATACCAGGTCCCACTGAAGAAGGGCAGAAGACAAGGACCCAGGGCAAATGGTCACCTGGGAGTGGCTTATTTGAACCACGGGGTCCTGCAATATCCCCAGTTAGACCAGCACTCCTCCTTAGGGGTAAAAATCTCCTCCTCTGGAGACATCCCCTCAAACATTTCAGGGTGGTGAGCTGGTAGAGTTTCTCAAGTCCTCTGAATAAACAGAACTAGTCCCTCCTATGTTGTGGCTTACAGCCCCTCAGCTCACTGGTCGTCCTTTCTCTAGGCTGCTAGCGAGCATCATTTTATGATGTGTGACTCATTTTATGAGTCACAAAATTTGAAAGAATATGATCAACACATAACAGAGAAGAGCAGTATTATCCCCTCTCTTTATCTGCACTTTTTAATAGAGCATTAAATTATAGTAGTGCTTTTAAGTAGTCATATTCCACTATTGGCTCATTTTGACCTTGCTAATACTTGTTCATTTCCCAAGGTTTTTTTTCCCTATTATTACTATGAATAGCTATCAACTTATCTCCTCTTGATTATGTGCTTGGGTTTTTTTCTAACCTAAACAAAAGACTTTATATGTATGCCTGTAAATTGTCACCTCATTGGACTTGGCCCAATTTCTAGATTGTATTAATCTTTTCGATACTGATTTAGAAAATTGGCTACCACTTCTAGCTTTGTAGCATTGATAAATAGGTGTCAATGCCCTTCAGCCAAAGGCCACCAGGAACAAGCCTGAAGTTGGGTTTACTGCTCTTTGCAGTGAGGGAGAATGCACACCATCGGGAGCTGTGGAGAGGGTGTCTCCATGACCTCGGTGATTTGAGAAGAAAATCTAAGCGGGACTTTGCTCTGGATTGGATGATGTCGGAAAGCGGGGAAAGGACTAGGTGTCTCAGTAAATCTTCTCTCCAGAAGGGCAGACGAGCGAGAGGGAGGCTAACACTACAAATGGTAAACAAGCAGCAGTCACTCATCTTAACGGAGAGAAGGATGTTTTCGTACTTTGTGGGTGGCACAGTGACCTTGTTTTTGCCTGTGTGTAGACAAAATTATGAAGTAGCCTTGTTTCTCACTTGATCATGGTCTCAGATGGCTTGAGCTTTTGAAGTTGTGGTTTTCACCTCCTAAAATGATAGGCTAAACCACAAACATTCAAATGGAGACCATAATTTACCAGTTCTGTGACCTTGGCAGGTTACTTAAAAAAAAAAACAACCCTCTCTGTGCCTTAGTTTTCTCATCTGTAAAATGGACACTTCATAGGATTGTGGTGAGAATAAAATGAGCCCCATGAGTAAGGAAAGCTCATAACACAGGCCCTGGCACATGGTGAGTTGTTTAGTGACTGCTCATTTTAGCATCCGCTTTCTCCACACAAAGGTACGTAGCACACTCTGGGTCATAAAACTTTTGCTCAGTTTGTCAGGGCACATGTTCTACAAATTAAAATCAAATATCTTATTGTAGAATACCCACAATAGGCTGCCTACAGACCCCTTCCATTTCACTCCTTTCTTCCAAAGGGAAATTAGATTGCACAGCAAGGTGTGACCCAGGTACAGCTATTTTTATAATCATAGGATTGAAATGAGTCCCTGCATTTACTCGACTGTGTCTAAACAAGAGAAGTGGAAAGAATTAGGGGCAAGCTGAATTCTTCCGTTTTACCTCCCACTGGTTCTGGCTGTAGCTAATCTACATCTTAAGTACAAGGGCACTTTTCCCAAAGGTAGAGAACCCATTAAGACCCTTCCAACTCAATTAAAATGTAAACTGACTTTGAAAGAGGGCTGTTGAAATGCAGATGCCACTACAGCTAAGCCTAATCAACCAAACAAATCTAAGCAAATGAGGAACCCATTGAACTATAAATCAAAGGAGGATCAACCTTTGAGAATCTTGCTTAAGGTCTCTCAATTTTTTGTCTTCCTTGCCAAAGGCTTAGAGCAGTGGTTCTCAACCTGGGCCATTTGGCCCCCTCGAGGCACACATGCCAAGATACACAGAGGGTGCCAAAAAAACATAAACACATTTTAAGAAATGAAAAAACTATTAATTGTAATACTCAATATATACCGATAACAAAAGATAAATACAATTACAAGAGGTGCTCCAAGTGGTTACCATCAGCATCCAGACACTTCTGATTATGGCGAACTACTTCGTCAGCATAGATAACATCTCTTAAAATGTGTGTACATTTTTTGGCACCCCTGCTATTTGGTTGTCACATCTAAGGGAGGGGTGCTACTGGCATCTAGTGAGTAGTGGCCAGCGATGCTGCTAAACGTACAATGTACAAGAGAGCCCCCACAACAAAGAATTATCCAGTTCTACATGTTGATAGTGGCTACCATGGAGAAAACCCTAGTTGAGAGTTTGAACATTGTGAGGCTACATTTCTCAATATGAAACTGTCTTAATTATTTTGTTTCTTATATGCAAATTGTCTGCCTTGCAAACAGCTGTCCTCTAAGCCGAGGGAGTGCTTTCAGTTTTGCTAACTTAGTCAGAGTCACTTCCTACATAATTCATAGATCGGTGGGGCCCACTGGGTGATGGCCAGTTGTCTTTCCCTTTCAGTAGAAAGAGGCAAATTCCATCCAGCAACCTATCTTTGAAAATTTGATTTATTTTTTCAAATGCACACTCAATTGAGTATGAAGGAAAATGAAATCCGACTGGCTTCATTCATTAAGGAAAGACATAACCATGTGGATCCACACACTACATGCCCTACGTACCTAAGATCTATGATGCTTGTATCGTGGGTAGGAAAAAATTCAGTTCTCTATCGTACCTATTCAGGAACGGACAGTGGTGTGAAGAGTCATAACAAAAGCTTACGTTTAGGATTAGCACTAAACACGTGTGGTTCGATAGGCACACACAATGTTTAGTTAAAGGAACAGGGAAAGCAGTACAACAGTGTTAAAGAGAACAACGGTTTCATCCGTTCTAGAAAGAATCCAGTGGGAGCTTTCATATGGGATTTGTTACTAAAACTGGGAGAATGCATCTAAGAATCCTCGCTGGGTGGACTAGCAATAAGCACGGGAACTGAGAGTAACCAATAACAAATGCACCCGTCCAGTTGCAGACTGGCGCCGTGTATGACCACATCTGGATCTTTCTACTCTAGAGTAGGACTTCTCAAGTTTTGGTGCACACGAGAAGCACCTGGAGGCCTAGGGTACACACAGATTCCTGGGCCCCAGCCCGAGAGTCTGACTCAGTAAGTCAGAGCCCAGGACCTGATTTTCCACCAAGTAGGTGCCAGGGGATGCTGATGCCGCTAGTCCAGAGAAGCGCACTTTGAGTAGCAAGGGTCCCCAGGACTCCTAAAATGGCTCTCAGTGAAGACAGTGCTCTAATTACTTCAGACCTTTGCGACTAATGTATCCACAGCCATGTCAAGGCCATTAACCTCGGTCACTGCATGCTGGGAAACCAGCCATTGAAAGATTAACAAACAGAAACGAACGTACTTTATAAAGACATTTGTAGACTGGAAATCCCTACAGCTCTCCTTTTTCTTTGTCCTTGGGAAGGAAAGCCCATAATCTTAGCTTCTCTCTCTCTTTTGAGAAGAATACAGCAGAACAGTGTGTGCTTTCTTTTGTCATTTGGCATTTTCTCATAATCTGCCACATTGTTTGCACAAGGTGTTTAAAGATTTCATAGATCATTAATTAAGGTAACAACTGCTTACTTAGCAGGCTGGATGCTGAAGAGGTTGTAACTGCTTCTCCGGGGAGGAGGAGGCATGTTTGGTTTTTGTCTTAAGTGTGGAGGGGTGTAGATGAGGCTTTCACAGACCTGTGTGGATTAGGAATTTGGACATAACTGTGGAAGACAGCAAGAATAAATAACTGTCACGGTGCTTTGAAATTCCCCTGTGCCACCGGGGTAGAGAGCTGGTGCTTGTGATGGACATGGAGGCCTGAAATATTGTTAAGGTGTTTTCTCCCAAGCTTGTTCCCTTTTGCTAGGTATCATGACAGGCTGTTATTTTAGGGCTTGCAATATGGAATTCTCTTTTGCAAGATGCAAAGTGATTTGCAGAAACAGCCTTGCCGATGAAATCCCTGTCTTTTTAATGTCTCTCCAGTTCTTCCTTTCATCTCAGGTTATTTCCCATTATCTCTATTTTTTTTACTACCTTCCTTCCTCCTAGATCCTACTTTTCTATCTGTCTTCTTTTCATAATCTTCTATTTCCCTTACCCTCAAGCTCATCTTTTCAGACTATTTTGTTTGATTCATTCATTCATTCATTCATTTACTCAGTGTAAATGCATTGCACACCTACTACAATCCATCCACAAAGTCCAATAGACTCGACTCTTGGGATGCTCTCAGTCCAGGGAGAGACAGACTAATAAGCAGACACGTTTTCTATGTACATACGACATGCACTGTGATAGAGGCCATAGGAGTGCTATGGGAACACACCGGAGGGACCTCGTAAACACTGTCGATGCCCCACCCATATCCCCGTGGCCTCACTGTTTCCATGTACAATGATGGTTTCCTACTACAAGCTCTACTCTGCCTTGGTGGAGGCAGAAGGAGGGTGTCTTACTCAGCCCCAGAAACATGCTCAAGTTTTACAGGGCAAAAGCTGGAAACACTGAGAATTTACTCCAGGCACAGCCCTCCACCAATAACAGTCGGGGGCTGGGAATACATATTGCAGCTTCCCTGTCCCTCTGAGGCATGTTCTGTACTGGCTCCTAGTTATTCCCAGTGAGACTGAGCCCGTGTTGCCCACACTGTAGCTTGCTTATCAATGCACCTTGAATTGACATTGTTTCTTTTCATGCCTCATTTTCTCACCCCTCTACTGGTGCCTCCTGAGCTCACCTCCCAAATAAACTATCTGCACTCAAATCCTTGTCTCAGAGCTTTCTAGGAAAAGCCAACTAAGACAAGCACCAGGTCAACACCTCACTCCCTCAGAGGAGAGGTAGGCAGGACAGGCTCCACCGCATGCTAAGGAGGCTGGGCTTCCTTCTTGAGGCAACAGGGAGACAACTAAGGGTTTCTAGATAGGGGGGTGGTATGGTCAAATGTGCGTTATGGAAAAAAGAAATCAATCCATTTGGGCACAGTGGAGAATGCTTCCGAGCAGGACAGGAGGTAGGAGGAACAGGACAAGGTTCTTGTTGTAATAGAAACCAGAAATAAGGAGGGCCTGAGAGGTAGCAAGAAATTAAGTGATTTCTAAAAAATTCAGAAAGCAAAATCAATAGGATATGTACTAAGTGAACAGAGGGAATGTACAGAGGAAGAAGCTTAAGAGGACTTCCAGGAGCACGGCTTTTTCAAGAAGGGGGATGTGGTGTATGGGACGAAGACTGGTGAGGAGAGGAGCAGTTATTAATTCACACATTGAGGACGGGGCATTTAAATGTCTAGACACAAATCTGCGTCATCGGTCCACAATGTGTTCAGTTCAATGTGCGCTACACTGAAGTGTGAGACATGAAGGTGGAGATGTCCATGAGGAAGTCCAGAGCTCAGGAGCGAGGACTGGCTGGACAGGCATGTTGAGGACTCCTCAGGGTACAGATGGAGGTTAAAGCTATGGATATGCAGGAGATCACCCAGGAGGAGTTCAGAGAAGGAGAAGGAAGAGGCGGGGTGGGGAAGAGAAGGGACTTGAAAGCAAAGCCCCAGAGCACCAGCGCATCAGAGACAGGAGCCGGCAAGGACGCAGACAAGGAACACTCAAGGAGGTCAAAATAAAACCAGGAGTGTGTGATCATTCGGAAGCCAGGAGCAAGATATCCAGGAAGAAAGCTCATAGTGTCTAAAGATGCAGAGTCCAAATAAGGTCAAAGCTAAGAAGCTGCCATGGCTTCTCGAAACTCAGAGGATGGTGGCAACCTCACCAACAGCAGGGTCAGTGGAGAGATGGAGGCAGACACAAGATTTCAGGGAGTGTAGTTGTGAAGCGTGCAGTGAGGAGGTGAGCACATTGAGTACAGCCAACCTTTCCAAGGAAAAGAGAAAAGTGATGGAAGAGGTATGCATACACCATGAGTTTGTTCAATGCTTGTTTTTAATGAGACTTGAGGAGCATTTCAATGTTGATGAGAGAGTTGCTGGTGGAGGGAATTCTTCTACTTTCAGGAGTCTCCTGGGAAGGTGAGAGAGCGTGCTTGGGTGGAGCCACTAGCCCTACCCTATATCGATGATTCTTTGTATTTCTATAATGATCAAACTGAGCTCAAGTACTAGTTCCGTACACAGACCATTTTTGCTATACAAAAATTTTCAAGGGAATTCAACATTACAATGATAAGGAAAACTTGTATCAACTAGTCTCCTTTTATTAACTAGTCTCCTTTTTGTGCTGTTTGTGGAGGGTTTTTTGTTTTTTGGGGGGGTTTTGCTAGTATGGACAGACTCGCAGACAAATGATTTCAATACAGGATGTGGTGGGCTACATGAGAGGTTTAGGTGCAAGCTTCAGTGAAGACCAAGAATGGTGCATCTCCTCCCCATAGCAGCACCAGAGATCTGGCCACCCATCTGGGTCTTCAAACAGGATTAGGAATTTAACAGATGAAAACGGGGTGAGGAGGATGGTTAGGCCGAGGGAACAGTTATGCAAAGGCTCAGAGGCGAGAAACAATATGGTGCTTTCAGGTCATCATAAAGAGTTGGGTCTGGCAAGGCTCTGGGGACATGGGGTGACGGGGCCTGAGAGGAAGGAAGACCAATTGCTGATGAAGTGGTAGCCACCAAAAGGTTTTAAAGTTGCTATAATCAGAATTGAACTGGAGCAATTCAGTTCTCCAGTTTACAAAGGGTTGGGTTGGAATGGGGCAAGATCAGGAAAATGCAGCTTCAGCATTTCTATTTAAACACTTTTAATTGTATAATTAGTCTACACTTACCTGAAAGCCCCTTCCGAGGGGGCATAAATCATTATGAATACATGCTAGTTCATCTTTTTGTAATTTTGCTGAAATTACCTTTCCAAATCTGGGATACATACAAATGTAAATACAAAAATGGCTTTGTGCTTTGAATTATTTGCAATAACAAATGCTTCTTATCATTGCTATAACATCACCACAAGCTTAGTGCTTTATAACAAGACAAATTTATTATCTACAGTTTGGAAGTCAGAAATCCAATAGGGGCCTCACTGGGCAAAAACGAAGGTGTCAGCAAGGTGACATTGCTTCTGGAGGCTTGGGGGGTTTGGGAGATGTGGGTATTGGTCAAGGAAAAAGGTACGCCGCCCCCCCCCCCAGAGGCAGTGGGATAGGCTCCGGCGGGGTTGTAGGAGTGAGCGGGAGGTCCCTCACAGGACGGGAAGTATAGAGGCTTACAACAAAGGGCAACCACCCGCAGGGGAAGAGGGCATCAGAGAGGGGACTTACCTGTCTAGGCCACATGGTTCAGCAGCACGCGGGGACTGTCACAAAGTTCCAAAGGGCAGCAGCAGTGGCTTGGGGGTCTTACAACCACAATGCTCTATCTTATCGCTGGCTAGCAGATGCTGGGCATAGTAAGGTTTGCAAAGCAGGCAGTCTCGAGATGGCTAAAAATCTGCTTGTTGGGGCTATTTTAAAAATTATTCAATGTGTAAAATCTGAGTTTAGCTCCAGCAGGCTTTTGAGCTAACAGATCTCAGCCTGGGGTGAAGAAATAAACAACCTGGGGCCAATACACAAAGGTTGCCTTTGTCTCATTTCTGTAATAGGGCTCTAGGGCTCGAATCTGATTTATTGCCTTTTCCAGCCTCTACAGGCCACTCACATTCCTTGACTGACAGCCCTTTTTCTCCCTCTTCAAAGCCAGCGACGCTGCCTCGCTCTGACCCTTCTTCCGTAGTCGTCTCCCTCTGACCACAGCTGAGAAAGGTTCTCTCTCACTTTAAGAGCCATGTGATTAAACTGGGCTCACATGGATAATCCAGGGCTCTCTCTCCATCTTGAGTTCCTTAACTTAATCACACCTGTAAACGCCCTTTGCCCTAGAAAGTAACAGACTCACAGGTTCCACGGATTAGGACATAGGCATCTTTGGTAGCCATTATTCTGACTACCACATACAGCAATGGTTTCCTGCAGGCCACTCTAGCATGTCCCATGCATACTCAAGGCAGGCCAGAAGTACCCAGAGGTGAATGCCCCAGGAGTGACCCTCACTCAATGAGAGCTGGGGTCTGGTGGCCTAATACCAAGCTCCTTCACCCATTGGCACATCACGTCTGCGTCTCCCAGAGGTCTGAGCCCCATTTGTCAACAGTGGTAACCCTTTACTGACTTGCCTCCTTTCCCTGTCCCACTTTCCTATCGCCTCGCCGCACTTCTGGTACTAGCTCTCAAAAAACTCATTGCACACCAATCCTTGTCTCAGGGTTGCTTCAGAGAGAACAAAAGCAAACTAAGGTGCAGTGCCTCCTGGGCCAGGGGCCTGAGGATGAGCACAGTCCCATTTAACCCCATCCCCTGCCTCTTCACCAAATACCAAGCAGATCCTAGAGTATCTTTGGTGCCCAAAGTGTGGAAAAAGAGGGCTAAGGATCAGGAAGGAGTAGCGAGAGACATCCCTGAAAGCAGAATAGTGGCTTCTCCAAATTACAGATAAACAATTGCATTTCCTCTATTGCAACTTCCAGTTCACATTGCTAAAATATTTTTGTGCTACTGAGTTTTCCAAACAACTTGACAGGTTTCATAACACAATTCTATTAGTTTACATCCCTGAAACCAAGCCTGTGCCTTCAGCTCTATGACTATCTTAGGAAGGCTATGATGGCAGATATCTTAAACCTTCTGCTTTTCCTGTCCAGCTCTTAATTGCTGCAGAATTCTTCATGGTGACACAAGCTGTAGTTATTTCAACATCACTGGACTCATGAAAAGATCCAACTGAATAAGAGAGAAGTCTGGTGCTTCCCTGACATGACATTAAAGATATGAGGGTTTACCTAATCACAGTATTAATTTGTCTTCCATCAATATTATTCTTGTTTGTAACAAGCTCATTTGGGGACAAAACATTTTAATGAAGCTGGAGTCATTTCCCACCTAACTGATGAACTATCATCAGAGGCAAGTATAAGCATTTAGAAAATAAATGATCCTTACTCTGTGCAGAAATGGGCACAAAGAAATGGCCCCTGTTTTTTTTTTTTTTAGTTTTCACTCTTAGCTGTTGGACAACTGTGGAATTCATTTGTTCAACACATATTTTATGGAGTGCTTGCTTTGTACAGAGTTCTGTTTTACATAAGGGAGAGTGAGGATATGGAAACTGCTTAAAAACCTGTTTCCATGCAGTTTTAGATCAAGAAGAGAAAAAATTAAGGCAAAATTTTTCTACAATAATATGGGGAGAGAATATTAACCATAATTGTCATAGTTGGAGCTGTGGCAATTCTGAGGGAGGGAAAGTACCTCCAGCTGATAAGGAGTTCTTCTCAAGGAGAAAGTGGCATTTGTAAATCTCATTTCATCTTGGAATGTTAACTATAAATTATTCTGATCTCATCTTGTTATTGTGAATAAATAAAACAGAATTAAATAATTCAATAGGTCATGAAAATTCCACTCGTTAAGGTGGCACTCAATGCTCACCAGAAAATGGCCTCATCCTACCTTCCTCATTTGCATCAGATGAACCTGGAGAGCTTCCCACACGGAGACATTCAAGATGAAAGGGAGAATCAGTGATATGGAAACCTCCTTTGATCTAAGGCAGTGGTTCTCTAGCAGGGGCTATTTCTCCCCTACCCCAGGGACATTTGGCAATGTCTGGAGACATTCTTGGTCCTCACAATCTGGGAGGGTGAGGGACTGTGTGTGCTACTGGCATTGGGTGAGTAGACAGTGGGGAGGCTGCTAAACACCCCACAATGTGCAGGACATAGCAACCTCAGCAAACAGTACCAAGGTTGAGAAAACCTGATCTAGGAGACAGAGACATGCTGTACACACAGATGACTGAGGATTTTCAGAGACAAATTTTAAAAGCTTAGCTTCATAATTACAACCTGCTTACAAACAAAGATCACTATCATCAGGAGTAATTAATTAGAGCTAGGATAACCCAAAAGATGACAGCCAGCAAAACATTTGAGTTACAGATTTCCTCTTTAGATAGTTCGCTCTTTATACAAGCTTTTCAAGAAGTTGGCATGGGTGTAAGCCTTAGTAGGCTAAGTTACTCAATATTTCCACTTCATTTCACTCTGTCTGCTGCTGGATTTATAAAAGAGCAACCCAAGTCACACCAGAAATGAGCCCTCATATTTTCTACAGACCAGGTGACCCACTAGAGCAGTGGTTCTCAACCTTCCTAATGCCACGACCCCTGAATACAGTTCCTCATCTTGTGGTGACCCCCAACCATAAAATTATTTTCGTTGCTACT
Organism: Hipposideros armiger; assembly: GCF_001890085.2. Classification (NCBI taxonomy): domain Eukaryota; kingdom Metazoa; phylum Chordata; class Mammalia; order Chiroptera; family Hipposideridae; genus Hipposideros; species Hipposideros armiger. The sequence continues at coordinate 572,910 of NW_017731363.1, forward strand.
CTATAACTGTAATTTTGGTACTGTTATGAATCGTAATGTAAATATCTTTTTGTTTTCCGATGGTCTTAGGCGACCCCTGTGAAAGAGTCGTTCGACTCCCAAAGGGGTCACGATCCACAGGTTGAGATCTGCTGCACTAGAGCAAGGTTCTCAGTCCCGGCTACACAATATAGTCACCTGAGAAGTTTTTAAGACCCCCATGCCCAGACCCCACCCCAGCCCAATTAAGTCAGATTATCTTTGGGGATTGAAAAAAATCAAGACATCCTGAGTTTCTAGGGCTTCCTGGGCAATTCCAATGCGCAGCCAAGTTTGAGAATGACTACTCTTGATCCTCACTTCCTAAAGTGTCACTTGTGGACCAGCAGCAACTGGAGCTGGTTAGAAACAGACTCTCAGGCCCCACCCCAGACTGAAGGAATCAGAGTCTGCATTATAACGGGATCCCCAGGGGATGCACAAGCACACTGCGGCTTGAGAAGTGCTATGCTAGAACATATTGGAAATGGTCCATTAAGAAGAAATGTACACAATATGCACAGTCTGAAACAAGGTACATTATCAATGCATGCAAAAAATGCCCCACAGCCCTAAATAAAATTCACTTTCATTTGATGAGAAATGTCAAGTTTATCACTATGGCTGCTTTGTTTTTCTAGTCAATTTTATTTAGTTTGAATTATGAAAGACTTCAATCATGTAGAATCTTTGAGTCCTATGTTGCTTGTCGTTGTGTTGTTTTTCTTACGAAGAGTAGCACGAGCTATTTAGTGGCCTAGGATTTCATTCTGGGACTGGGCGCCAAATGGCAAGCCCACACACCACCTTTTCCTGTAACTGAGAAGGTGCCCTCTCAGCCATGTCCACATGCACAAGGGGGAGACGATCTGAAATGTCATCCACTAGAATCCATGCCAGGGTGAGGAGTCTCACCTTAGTTAGCAGGACTGACCTGTGCATGCATGTAGCATAGTAAAACAATGATTCTGCCTAGTCTTTTGGCTTTATTCTGGAAAGCACAAAATGCTTCCAATTAAGGTAGTTTGGCAGCAACATCTCCATAGGGAGTTTATGAGGTTTGCTAAATGTCATACAACCAGTTCCTGGCTGCCAAACCTTAGATGCCTTAATTCATCATAGAGTCATTGAATGCTCTTTCACAACTTGCTGTGATGAAAAAAAAAACCAACTTATAAAAATCCCTGTCATAAAGCCAGCTTTCTTCATCCCCGCCAAGTACCCTGTCAACATGTTTCATTACAGCACCCTTTTCTGGAATAATTCTACCGTGTGAATTCCTGCCCTCTTAAAAAATAGATACCTTTTCTCTTCAAATCATAGGAATGAAGAGATGGGAGGGAAGCGGGGCATAGTGAAATGAGCTTCAGCCAGGAGTCCAGCTGGCTGAATTCAGATCCTGGTACTATACTTTCTGGGTAATTTGGAGCCATGGTCTACCCACTCTGGGTCTTAAGGATCTTTGTCTGTAAAAGGGTCTAATAAAGCCATTTCTCATGAGATTCCTAGTAGGAGTAAGAAAGATGATGCATGTGAAAAATGGTGCCTTGCACACAGCCAGTACTCATCAAGTATTTCCTTTCTCTTCCCTTCACCTGTTTTTTTAAAACCCTCAGTAAAATCTCAGAAGTTTTCTAAACAGCAGAGGCTATTATTCATCTTTCCATTTGAAGAGCCTGTCATGTTGTCTGGTACATACTAGGTACTTGAGAAATGTTTGCTGAGTGAATTGCTGGCTTCTACTCAGGGCTCATAGTACAGCGGTCTGAAAGTGACAACCAGCCGGCACTAAGTCATCAGAAGTCATGCCATTTCTTATACGGGGCACTTTAAATAGATGGCAATGGCTTCTTAAGAATCCAGCCCACAGCCATCTAACTTCTTACCCAATGCACAAATCTGTGGGAAGAGGAATGGACAGCTACCTGGAATAGTATAATTGAGCTCTTTATATAAGCTTATCTTCTCGTGCTCATGTACAATGTCCTCTGACTCTAAAATGATCCTATGTATTGTTTTGATTAATTTAATTGCCCACTGTTTCAGTGCACAAGAGACTCACAAGTGTACTGTCAAAATCCAACCTAATAAATGCAGGCATTTAGGAAAGAATAGAAAAAAGGTGTGGCTACTGCTAAACCGAGGTGACAGAAATCAGGAGGAAAAAGCTTCCAGAGGGAGCTATAATTTTTTTAATGGTCTTTTTGTTTAAACTGGGGAACAGTGTGTTTCTCCAGGACCCATCAGCTCCAAGTCAAGTAGCTGTTTCAACCTAGTTGTGGAGGGCACAGCTCAGTGGCCCATGTGGGGATCGAACCAACAACCTTGGTGTTATGAGCACTGTGCTCTAACCAACTGAGCTAACTGGCCATCCCAGAAGGGAGCTATAAGGAGAGAGCTATAGCTAAGGATGCAGGAAATCTCGGGGCCTAGCACAATGACTGGTCCATAGTAGGCCATTTCCCAGACTCCCTGGGAAATTGCAGTACCTTCTCAAGCGTGATGGGTGACAGCTGCAATGAATTTAAACAGAATATCTATCTACCTCTTCCTCAGGCCTCTTCTGTGTGTTTGAAAGCCTCTCTTTGCGATTCCCCCATGACTAGCACCTGCCTAGCACATGGTAAATATTCAGAAAAGATTTATCAATTAAATCTATGAAGACCATTAAACACAGTACTTTTCAAACTGTGGGGTGCGACTCACTTGAGCGTCATAAAGTCAGTTTAGTGGCTCACCGCCAGCTTTTTCAAAAAATAAAAATTAGAAAAACATTAGAAAATATCAGAGTGCACCCTGCTTTGGAAAAGTAAATACCACTTTGTGAAACTTTTGTTTCTGTTAGACATAGTCATATGCGTGGGAGTGGGAGTGTGTGTGTGTGTGTGTGTGTGTGTGTGTGACCTGGTTGGTAATGGAAAATATATTTTCTACTTTGGGTCATGGCAAAAAAGAAAAAAAAAGGTGCTTCCAGGGTGTATCAGGCCAGGTACACAAGTTCGCCTGAGCTTCTATGGCTTCAACCTTCTCAGGTACCCTTAAGAGTGAGTGACAGCAGGGGTCCCTAATTAGTTGCTAAGACAGGGAGAGGAAGTGTATTGCACCAACTATTGCGCCTCACTAAGACTCGCTGAACCCCTCTCCCTTGCCTTCCCAGTCCAACCCCATCCAAGGACTGTGATGCCCGTGACCCTGTGGGCTCAGCCTGCAGTGTGGAAGCTGTGCCATCTTCAGCTGGCCATGACATCTGCCTTATAAGGAGGCATACACAGGAGGGAAAGAAAGAGACACCTACCCAGAACTTAAGTCTGTTTTCTATGAAAACATATCTTTCTATAACCACATAAGGTTTCCTCGTTGCCCCTGATTATAACTATTGCATTGACATCTTTGAAAAGGAAAAGGAGGCAGACTCCCCATTAAGTGCCAAGTACTATGCTGTGTACCTTCATGCGCTTTCTAAACTAGAAACTCAATTGGTCAACAATTAGATCAACAGGTCCTGTGTTTTCGAATTGTGCCCAATCGCTCTGTCTTCTGTGTTTACTCAATCTCCCCTCTGGGCCTACAGACAGGTTTCTTTCTGAAATCGTACATCTGGTAACCATAGTAATGAGAGAAGGGGAGATCTCGGACATGCACTGCAGACATTTACAAAAAAAGCTCATTTTATCCATTATTTTCCATTTTCCTTTTCCTATTTTTTTTTTGGCAAGAGTTGTTTACAATAAACTATAGTTGAAGTGCTAGTGAACCACAGTTGCAGGGAAAGTAGGAGAGAGCTAGGGCAGAGATGATCTGCAGAACTAAATAATAAACCAGAATAATGAAGCATAGACCGTTTCTGGTTCACTACGCTGCTTTGAATGTCCTTGGGAGAAGCAATAGGAAAGCACCGCCTGATGGTTTACAGTGTTCATCTGCTTTAGTAACTGCTGATTTTAAAACAGAACTAACAGTGCATATTCATTAGAGAAGAACCTAGCTTACCAGGATCATTCCAATTCAGAAGGAAATAAGATTGGCCAGAGCAAGCGGGTTTATATTTTTTCACCTGTAGAAAACATGCTTGTCCTGCAGCTGTGGAAAGCAATGAAATGATGGTCCACAGGCGTCTCTTTCCTCAGGATATGCCTCACTGTCCCTCTGTCAATACCTCCTAATGCTTCTCCAGGTCACACCTGGGCGAATTCATCATGACATTAACCCATTGCTTCAAAGTTGACAGGAAGGGATCAAGGGTAAGACCAAACATAGATCCAATCCCATTGATTGAATTCCCAGTTCTTGAGTTTATTGAAACAAACAGCTCACCAAACTTTGACAGGCAACATGACTGACTCCTCACTCTCTAAGCTCCTTTCAGCAGAAATTGAGCAGTGGGAGGGAAAGAAAGAGGTGGCTATTTGGAAGGTTGACATTATTACTTGGTGCCTCCAGGCTATCAAAACTGAATGTGATAAAGACAGGCCTCCACGAACATGGTGTGTTGACCTCTAAAAATACATCCATTCAATGCCCAATTCTTTACATAATGTGAAGTTACACTTCTAGGGGTTTTATTATTCTATATTATATATTGGGTTGTCGGAAAAGTCATGACGTATTTTTTTCTGTTTTTCGTTGCAAAAATGCATTATGACTTTTCCAACAACCCAATTTTTTCTATATTCTATATTAGAATTCTCTTCAAAATAATAACAATAGCAAGAGACTCGTTGCTTAAATGAAACTCTTAGAAATGGTGAAATAAAATATTTTGCAACCTAAAGATAATTGAAAGAGAAAACACACCTGAACCAAGCTGTTTCTTTATTTTGATTATTATTAGAGCAAGGTTTCTCAGAATGGGATCAGAATGACTAGAAACTTCCAGGAGGTCAAGGAAGGTCATAGCAGGGTGCAGCTTGTTGAATACATCTTTCCTGCACCTGGGTCAGCACCTTCAATGTGCTTTGCCCTCTGGACTCCTTACCTTCTTAGCAATTTTCATATCCAATCAGAGACTTCCCCAATTATAAGGTACATAAAATAGTCACCTATTCCCCTAACCCACACATTACATCAATACCCAACATCTCCAACAAATGATTAAACACTTAATTATCTCTAGTAATAAGGAATTCATTACCTTCCAAGGTATTGTGTGCCATGTTCAGTCACAGGGTTGCTCGAAGTTCTTCCTCATATATAGCTGAATTCTGTCTCCCTGTAATGTCAACCAATGGTTTCTGATTAGCAAGCTTGGAGCCACTGGTAGAAATGCTCTTCACTCCTTTGAAAAAAACCTGTCACATGAGCCAGGTTCATCTGTTTTCAAGGCCAGTCTCTCTTGTTTCTTCTACGGCTCCTCCTGTGGTGTGCTATCAGGACCATTGACCATCCTGGAAGGAGTCCCTTGCCCCTCGCCCTGCTCTAGGCTGTCCTGATTATATTTCATACCCCTTTTCCTAGTCAATGAACCAAGGACAACAGTCCATAAACTGGGATATCAACAAGATTCTCTCTTTCAAGAATTTGAAGGAAGAGTTTCTGTTACTCTAACTAGATGATAGTAAGGACTTGAGTTGAAAAGGTTCCCATAGGGATAGCCCATCCACTTAAGGAAGCTGAAAGGAGAAAGCAGAACTGGGAGGGGATAACAGCCCTGAGAGACAGAGAAGAATCTCATTTTCTGACTTGCTCATTGGAGTTGCTGAGCTGTGGAGCCCTGCTTACGCCATAGTCAATACTATCATCATTGCTAACATTTATTGAGTACCTACTATATACAAGGCATGGTTATAAGCCCTTAATGTGCACTATCTCACTGAATCCTTTCAGAAACCCTATAAGTAAGGTGTCATTTCTTCCATTTTTACTGCAGAAGAGATTGGGGCATGCAGAGGTTTCAGCGACTTACTCGGATCCCACACTGGTTAGTGACAAAGCCAGTATTTGAAACCAGGAGTTCTGGATCCAGAACCCAGGCTACTTACCTGTACAGACCACTCTTTCCCTATCCTTGGAAACACAAGATTTTCTAACAACAATTTTTATAGTAATTTTTTTCATTTTTCAATTACAGTTGACATACAGGTGTACCACATAGTGATTAGACATTCGTACAACTTACAAAGTGATCCCCCCAATAAATCTGGTACCCATCTGACACCATACATGGTTAGTATAATATTATTGACTATATAGTAATGTCTTAAAGACATTTATTTAAGCTACCGTGAGTAGGTTTCCGTTCTGTAACAAATCCTCCTTGATTAAGATACAGGAAGATGAAAAGATACTGACTCCTGGCAAGTGCCTATGAGCTGCTCTGTATCTGCACTAAAAAGCAGGCTTGGTTAAAAAAACAAAGCTGCCTTTACATGGGTCACTTTTCTGTAACATACCTGTAATATTTGTGTAAATCTTCCAGAAACGGTACATTCCATGATGTTATGACAGAAAGAACGCCATCTACCTTTCCTTTAATTACTCTACCATAACAAGACCTCTTCCATAATCTCCTATGGCCTGTGCCTTCCTTTACCATAGCAGATATCGCATTATATTGGAATCATTTGTCTGTAGCAGGGTTTCCCAACATCAGCACCATTGACATTTGAAGCTAGACAATAGGTTTTGCTGTGGGGCTGTCCTGGGCATTGTAAAATGTTTAGCAGTAGCCTGGCCTCTACCCATTCGATGCAAATGACACCCTCTCCCCAGTTGTGACAAACAAAAATGTCCCCTAGAGGGTAAAATCACTCCCAGTTGAGAACCACTGGTGTACCATGTTTTAGACTCCTTCCCCAATCCTGTAGTGACTTCAAGAGCAGGATTCTGTCTTTTTTATCCTTATTGCTTTCCAGCACTTGGTACATTACGATGCTCAATAGGTCTTAATTCAAGAAAAGTACAGTAACTTGAATTAAACCGGTGTTTTGTACTTAAAAGTCTGGAGTGCCTGTATACCCATATCTTTCTGAGTTTAGTCAGGAAAATAGAGACTCTAAACATACTACCAGAAAAAGGGGTTTAATATAGAAATTTGGGTTTATATGCATATGAGAGTAACTGGAGAAATGGAAGGCTATAGTCAGAAGCTCTGCGTGGAAAGGCAGGTGTTCACAGGGAAATCTGAGAAGCTACCAAGTCTAGCTGCTAAAGTGGGATCAGAAAATAGGATCCCATAGAAAGGTCTGGAATGCCTCTGTGGCTAACAGAACAGCCTAATCTGACCCCCACATACTCCTCAAAATAATAGCCTCTTCTTCCCTTCCACCTTCCAAATCTCCCAAGTTCCTCCCATTGACAAACCCTAACCCAGAACCAATCAAGAAAGGAACTCTGGGAAACACAGTTCTTCCCAGCCTTAGGCTGGCACTTCTACAAAAGTGCTGTCCAGGTAAACAACAGATAACCCCACCCAGTAACCACTTTTTGACACATGTATCTACAGATTAAAGAACAATAGTGGTGTGGAGAATTCGGCAGTCGTGATTCTCCAAGTTAGAGAGCAAATCAATGCTTGATGTGATTTGCTGTTGCTGCTATCATTATTAGTGTTTGCAGCTTGGCTGTGGGCTCATCCCCTGATCACCTGGCCCCGCGAGTGTGTGCTGTGTAGACCGTCTCCACATTCACTTTGCATCCTGAGCAGATGGCAAACGATGTTAATAATTGAACAGCTCATATTCCAGATGGAAGATGTTCACCTTCATGCTTCTTAGAATTTACTGTGTCTTCTGAGCATTCTAGCTAGACTAGAATTAACAGGGGCTACTAGAAAAAAATTTGCATATGAAGGCATGGCTTCCCTCTTGAGGAATTGAAATATCACAAGCACACCATCAATTTTTTAACTTACTCTCTAAGACTACAACTGACATTAAGTGAAAACATTTGTGCTGTATAGATATTTGAGCCAAAGTCAAACAATTATTTTTAAATAATTACTTCCAGGCTGTTAAAAATATGGAGTCCAAAGTACAGTGAAGTACGTATTTCACTTTAGAAAATTAGATTCAAAATATACATTGAAAAGATGTATGCTTCAAAGACTGTGTGGCCCATGAAGTCTAAGATATTTACTCTCTGGCCCATTACAGAAAGTGCTGACACCTTTGGCTAGAAGGCGTGCAGCAAGAGGTGAGGCCTGAGAGGTCAAGGGGATGTTAGAAGGACTTATCTTTTACTGAGTGAGGTGAGAGCACTGGAGAGCTTTGAGCTGACGAAGCTCTGACTTCACACACTTTAAGAGGATGCCCCCAGCAGCTGTGTTGACAGCAGACATTATTGTTGGGAAGGAGGGTCTAGAAGTCAGGGGAGCAGGTAGAAGACTACCATAACTCTGGTGGGAATGATCTGATGCACCACCATTGGGTGGCTCAGACCAGCATGTAGTGTCGGGGGTGCTAGGAAGTAACTACATTCTAGTTTGGAGATTGAGCTGATGAGACTTCCTGACACTAGGTATGTCGCACAGCCCCACATAGGTGCAGGGAGGCTAACAAACACAGTCCCTGCATGTGTACATGTGGGACCAGCTACAGCAGGGCTTCTTAAATAGGGGTGATTTTGCCCCCCAAAAAGATATTAGGCAGTGTCTGGAGACATTTTTCATTGTCACAACTGCAGAGGGGAAAGGGTGCTATTTGTGTCTAGTGGGAAGAGGCCAAGGATGCTGCTTAGCACCTTGAAATACAGCCCAGTTCCATACCACAACCAATGACCTGGTCCCAAATGTCCATAGTGCAGCGGTGAAGCAACCTGAGCTAAAGGAAGCTCGACCACTGGAAGGAGAAAGCAACGAGGGTTTCGGGAGGTAACAGGAAGTCTTAGCCAACTCAATGCCCTATGCTCCAACCCTCGCAAGGCATTGTAGGCTGTGGCAACATCGCTTCTGGAATCCCTGCTCATACCACAGCTGAAGTCTGTTTGTCCTCCCTTGTCCACATATTTACCCCTTTTTATTGGGGGTAAGCTTTGTCCTGAGTAATAGCCTCTGCTGGTTTAAAAAACAAAACAAACAAAAAAAAGCACAGAAAAAAATATGACTTCGGTTAACACGTGTGATTGAGGCAATGAAGGAGATTTTGTGTAATGATAGCTAAGTGTTGAACAGCACCACAGTGCAGGTATTCATTTACGAGCTTCGTGGGGGAAAATGCTTCATTAATTAGACTTTCAAGATTTAAAACTGGTGATAACCATAGATTTACAGGAATTGTACTCTCTTCACCAAACCCAAATAGATGACCTGTGGTTCAAAGACCCTTAATGTTAGGCAAATACTCCTTAGGCTTCGCTATGGATAACAACTAATAAGGTCTAATTTATTTGGTGACATATTTGCAATAGAGGTAATACATACTGACTTTTCATTTGCCTAGCTTTATTATTTTGATTTGCCTATAGATACATAAAAGACAAAAATATTTCTTTGTGTTCTAGAGTGTTTCTCGATTCCATTTATTTTCTTGGCAAAGAAGCATGCATTTTTTTTCAATAAGATTGTTAATAAGGGGGATCTAATTTTACATATTTTCATGCTATCTGGGCTTCTCACTAGCTTAACACTGGGCCAAAAATCAGACAGTGTTTCAAACATAGATCATAAATACGTCAGTGGCATTAAGTTTAGGTTTGTCCTAATATTATATGAATACAATATGCAAAAATAAGCCACATAATTAATAACGAAAGGATTTTTCATATTACAGAACACTTTTTTTCTACTATTCATTTAAAAAGAGTTAATATATTCAACATAGAAAGCTTTGGCCAAGTGTTGTGCTAGGTACTGGGGCTATCAGGATATGCAACACTGGGTCCCTGCACTTGAAGATTACACAAAAGGGAGAGACATGGAAACAGCTGATTTTAATATGATGCAGCAGATTCCATTATGGAAGTATGTACCACATGCTACAGGAGCTGAGGAGAAACCCATGGCCCAGGCTCAGGGGTCGAGAAAAGAAATCCTGAATGGGATGATGGCAGAGTGGAGTCTTGAAGGACATGCAGGAACTTGACAGGTCAAGAGAGGTGAAGGGCAGTCTATGTGAGGGAAGCAGTCGACTAAAATCAAAGATCATTAAACCCCAAGACGTAGGTAAAAGACAGGACATAGGGATCCTTGAATGTCACACACAGGAGCTTGGGCATGGTCATTAAGGAGATGAAAAACTTTTCAAAAGTATTAAAGCTGGGGCCGGCCGAGTGGTGTGATGGTTAAGAGCTGGCTTGGGACGCCAGAGGGCCCTGGTTCGGATCCCACATATGAGGGCCAGTGACACTGCCCTCCACAGCTAAGATGCTGAACAACAGCTCGACCTGGAGCTGGGCTGCCGTAAGTCGCCGGCGACGGCATAGGCTGCAGCCCCTGCTGCAGAGGCTTGCCATGGGCTATCGTGTGTAGCCAGCAGCCAGAGTGAGCGGCCAGCAGACGCCGTGAGCGGCCGTCCAGAAGCTGGCGACTGATCTGCCTCACCTGGGAAGAGTGCAATGATGGTGCCAATTTGGGCCAGTGAAGCAACGTCCTCCACAATGATAGTGCCAACTTGGGCCAGTGAAGAAACGTCCTCCACAACGAGACTGAAGAACAAAACGACAGCAACTTGTCTGTTCCCCTTCCCCCAATTCCCCAGCGCTGTTCCCATCCCCCCAATTCCCCAATAAAAATCTTTAAAAAAAAAGTATTACGGCTGGGGATGGAAGCAATAGGCCAATGGCATTCCATTAATTCTACTACAGCAGAAAGCAGGGCTGGCTTCAAAATTTGTGGGGCCCAATGCAAAATGAAAATGTGGGACCCTTGTTCAAAAATGATGATGAATTTCAAGATGGCTATAGCAGAGCATTAGTGCAACTGCACAGTATGCACACTCTTGAAGCCCACCCTGGTAGAAGGTATCAGGTCAGAAGTAAGATGAAGACATTAAGACCTTATCTGCATGCCATCTACACTATGGCTGGGAAGAAAAGTCTTAAACATATCAACAAGCTAGAGATTAGTCTCAAGGCAATATGCTAGCCAGCATTATAGTCCTATACTCAAACTTAGAAAATGGACCCATGGCTCATCTCTTCATTTTAAAGATGAGAAAATAGATGAACAAAAAAGTTGAGGAACTGTCCTAAACTCACAAATCTAGGAGGTAGTGAAGTTGTGAATTCAACCCAAGCCTTTCAGATCCTATCCCAGGGTTTTCCTCTGCTCCTCTACAATATCAAGGCTGTGTCTGTAGTGAGACCAATAGAATGGGAGTTCTTTGGGGAAGATTGACCCAGAAGCTGCAGAAAGGACTACAGTTGCCAAAGAGAGAAACCAGCTAGGAGATAATCACTGTCCCCTGCTCTCCCATAGGGAGTACAATCTTTCTGAGCCATTACTCGGGATCAAGAGACTCATTCCATCACAGTTACTAAATAACTACCGTGGGGCCAGTGTTGTACTAAGAAATTGGGCTACAGAGATGACTTTGGCACGTGCCCAGCAGTTCACCCCCCAGTGAGTTAAGACAACAGTGAAAATCAGCTATCAAAATCCAGAGTCCCTGACCACGTATTCTTTAATGATTGGGAAGCAAACCTTTAAAAATCATAGTAAAAAGAAAAATTAGAAATGAATACTAAAAACCAATAGGTAGCTACAGAGTCTTTTTCAAATTGGGGAATCATAGATGATTTGTGTATCTCAGCAGTATAACCTCACCAACTCTGGAGACTTCAGGCTTATCTGAACGCCAATAAATCTCTGTACATATCTCAAGAATATCTCTCTTATGCTCTGTTTAGTTGTCTATGCCGGCCCCCCCACCCCCCCCAAACACCCAAGGTCTTACTCATCTTTTCTTTCCCTTGCTTCCTGAAATCAAGCTCCAAACAGGAAGATGGTTTGCAAAGCCCTACACGATCTAGCCCCTAGTCATTTCTGAAACTTCTCAGCCCACCTTCCCTCTGCATTTCAGGAGCCATGTTACCAGCTCTCAATTACAGCAAACCCTCCCATCTCAGACATCTCCCAACTCTGCTTTCACCTCTTTAATGCCTCTCATTTTTCATATCTCTAATGAAATATCACTTCCTCATGGAAAAGCTTCTGTCAGATTAGACCAGGACCCCCATTAATAAGCTCTCAGAGCACCCTATAATTTTCCTTCACAGCCCTTATCATAGCTAGTAATTATGTATCCATGTGATTATTTTATTTTTCTCTTTGTCTCAAGGTTGCAAAGTCCTTGAAGGTTAGAATCTAATTTATTTTGCTTACCCCTGTACCCCAGCACATGGCATAGTGCCTGGCATCCCCTTGGGCTTTTTCTGACCACTCAATCTAAAACATCAATTTCCCTGCCACTCGCCTGTCTTGTCTCTCACTTTGTTTTTCTTCCAAGTACCCATCATTATCTCTGTGTGTGCATATGTGTCTTGTGTATACACATATACATCTATGTATATGTGTGTATACGTATGTGTCTGCATGTGTGTGTATGATTTTTTTACATGTTACTATCTGTGTTCCCCACCAGAATGTAAGCTCCCCAAAAGCAACTTTGGCATCTTGTTCATTGCAGTATCCCCACCACATACCTGGCACATAATGGGCACCCAATGAAAATCTGTTGGAAATATAAATACATGGATGGCACGTACTCAAGAAATGAATAAGAAGTCTCTTCTTCAAAGATCAATAGTAATTATATCCTTCGATGAAAATGAGACAATCCACTGATATGCTTTCCTTTGGAAAAATGGCCTTCACTGTCTTCCCAAAATGACACTTTCAAAGTTTTCATTCATTTTACCACATGTCTTTAAGCAACAAGGGGTTTATATTTGGTTTACTTTATTTCAACTTCGTTGTTCTGCAAAGTTCTTCATCCATAATCTTGAATGGAAGCCTTTTGGGATTGTATAGGGACAAGTTCATAAAAATCAAAGACTTCTAAGGTCTTTGGAATTAGACAGACATGGATTTCAGTCTCAGCTTCAGTATTTATTAGCAATATAACTTTAGGAAGCCACATAGCTTCTCTCAGTCTCAATTTCCACAGGAAGCATGTGATTTGTAGAGTCGGTTTGGTGATAGGATTGACTGTAGTTTTAAGGACATGGTATACAGTCATAATCAATAAATGATATTTATTTATTATTGACATCTAGTCCCAAGTCCCCATGACACAGCAGGTGAAACTGAGGCTATAAGAATTGCACATTTCTCAAGGCCATCCCTCTTCTCCAAGTCCAGGTGATAGAAATCGGCTGGCCTACGATTAAGCATCATCCAGCCTTCATTTGCTCCAGGGACTTTTTTTGTGTGTGAAAACCTGCTGTGTTTGGACTCATACTGTTTCCTAAAGACGGCTGGAGACCCCATTATGTCCTGGCATTGATTGAGGCTCACTACAACCTCTGTTCCAACTGAGAAATTTCTTATTCCAACAGAAGGGAGACACAATCCAATCAGAATCTGGGTGAGAAATGTGATGGAAAGAATTTTCCCTTACCCCAGTTTTCAGGAGTCCTTTTATATCCTTCTCTCTAGGGCATAAAAGAATAATTGAAACTATGGGCTCTGCTAAAATCTTTCATTTTATAAGTGCCAAAATTTTAAATTATATGGAAATCATGTTCTTGTAACAAACAATTCACTACAATGCAATGCTGGTGATGCCTTAGGCTCAATTTCACATCTAGACAAGAGTTATTCCAAACACAGGAATGCGTAAATTTTACAATAAGTAAAATTGCATAAAAGAAATAAGTCTCAAACGAATTGCATAGTGCCATGGCAGTGCTTCATACAGCAGACAAGATTTAAGGTTTTAGCAAAGTGGAATATAGAAATTGTATGTATTGAAATGTTGACTGGATGATTCATTTCCTGGGGGAATTTAATCAGTGAATAACAAGACAGAGTGAGCCAGAAGTGTTTTCTGCTTAAAGTTACTGAAGATGGCCGGTCAGCAGCAATAATGAACTAACGGGTTTCCTGGCTAATTAGAAGAAATGGATACTATATGCGTAAAGTTCTATTCTTATGAGAAGATTTAACGGACGCTCCCTGTGCCTACAGGTTGTTCTTTATTTTAGCTTCAGTTTATCCATGACTCTGGCTTATCTCCATTTTGCCCTCCTATAGAAATCTTGCCATATTACCATAACATTTTATTCTGAACTTGCTATAAAGGCAATTAGTCCTTCATTATAACACAAAAATTCAAATTGGTTGCAATTATGTTTTCTGAATCAAAACCATACCCTTTGATGGGGATAATTTAAGGTTCTATATTTAAGGCATTGAATGAGTCATAATGGTAAATAAGAAGACCTTAAACTAGCATTCATATATCCTGTATATAAAACATTAAATGGATAATTTGTACCTACGACAGATTTATTTTTGTGGAGAGTTTTCAAGAATTGATTTAATTAGCTGCAACTATGCTAAGAAACATAATTTGTAATGACGTTGAATGAATGAGGAAACCATTTTCGACTATAGAGAAACACCTCTTTAAATTCCCTTTTGTTCATTATTCAACAAACACTTATTAAACACCCACAGTTTGCATGGAAATATACAACATAATGATAACCTAACCTGGCATCATTCTATTCTTGCTCTGGTAGTTAAGTGAATGAGTTGATCTCTGCAGCTGCCCACTCATAGTACGTGAAGAAAGACCACAGAAATTAAATTAATGAGTCAATAGGGAAAGAAACATGGACATGTGCATTTGGGTTTCCTTTTATTTTATGTGCTAAAAACAGGTCACCAGCTAACTACCCTTTCTATTTCTTCAAGGGCCCAGGAATTTTTAAATAATCTTATCTCACTCAGGCAGTAAACTATATGCTTAATCATGAGTTTCTAAATGTTTATAGAGGTGAGAACAGCAATTTTCAAGATTCTGTAGCTATGGAAAGGATAAACAGCCGGTAAATTTAGGCAGATGAAGGGAAATGTTTTTCGAGGAATTGTTTCCATTTAAAAAGTGATTTTAGACTCAGTAATATAGAATAGGCTCAGCATTTTAGAGTTGGGCATTAAAGCTCATGTAGGCCACTCGTTTCCAACCTTTTGCATTAGAGTCACTGGATTTTTAAAACTACAGATTCTCAGTTCCCATTCCCAGATATTTTCATTCAGTTCATCTGGAAGAGGCTGAGAGGGGAGGCAAGCATACATATTCATAAAAGTTCACAAGCAGCCAAAGCTGTGACACACAGCTCTGGTCCAGCCTCAACATTTTGGGCATGAGATCCCTGAGGTCTCAAAAGAATAAGTATCTTACTTAAGATCAATGAAGCTTATAACCCTTGGAGCCAGGCCAAGAGCCCAAATACCCAATTTCCTACTCTGGCTCTCTTTACTAAACCAACTGGCACAGTTTCTACTTCTCTCACACACTGGTTGAGATCTAACTATCGATTAGTAACAGGGTGTCCAAGAAGGCCTATAACCCATGTGATATGCATGTGCCCTCCCCCTAACGACCTCTGTGCTTCCTTTATTGCTAAGTACTGAGTATGTGTTCCAGTGACACTGCAATGATTAATATACCTGTTTATTCCATATTTTGAAATACTACACTAAATGGAAACTTTCACAACCATAAACTTATCTCATTCAGATTTTAAGGCAAAGAAAACCGATTTGATACCTGAATCTGAGTCTAATTTACATCTTCATTACTGAGCTTATATAGCTGAGTACATGGAAGAACTCTAACGTCAGGCTAGTTTTCTTTACAACCTCCCTTTTATGATCATGCCTTTAGGTTGCTTCTTCCACTGGTCTCTGAAAGCTCCATGCAGGGAGAGCTCTTGGCCAACTTCAACTCTCTCCCAGCACCTTGTGTAATGCTTGCCGTAGATTCAACACTCAACAATTAATTGTTGATTTAAAAAATCCCTCAATAAAGTTTGTTAAGAAATGAGAGTATCTTGAACCAACTTGTATAGGTCAGCCCCATATAAATAAAAGTACTGGGCAGATGGTTTTATAAAGTAGTTTTACAGTTACTTTATTATGAGAGCTTTGGCCTGATTTTCCTGACATAAATGGGCTGATTGAAGGTTAAGATTAATGTCTGTTATTGGCAGTACTAGATGCATTCATTGATAAGAACTGATGCATCAGGTAAATAAGCCTTCTGTTTTCTAGCCTGATTTTCCTAGAGATCTGATCTACAGAGTGAAGGGTGATATGGAGTGTTTGGCAATGATTCACATTGGCTCTCTCTCCAGCTCAAATCCCCCCAAGTCATTGTCTGGTTGCAATGCACCGTTTAGCCAAGTTTAGGGCTGGCCTCATCAGAGGTACTATATTACAGGGGGCAGTGCCGATAAGCCAAAGGCCTCAAGCACTCTGTTGGACTGTCCTCTTTGTGTTCAGGCTACATGGTATCTCCCACTGTGGGAAGTGGCACCTTGGTACTAATCTAGCTAAGTGAGCCACATAGAAGCAAGCTGTCTTTCCTTCCAGGTTCTGTAGTCACCATCTGAGCACATATACTATAATCCAATCTAACCATTCTGAAGTCCTGGCACTTTTTTTTTTAAACATTTTATTGGGGAATTGGGGGAGGGGAAAAGCGCTGGGGAATCGGGGGAAGGGGAACAGACAAGTTGCTGTTGTTTTGTTCTTCAGTCTAGTTGTGGAGGACGTTGCTTCACTGGCCCAAGTTGGCACCATCATTGCGCTCTTCCCGGGTGAGGCAGATCAGTCGCCGACTTCTGGATGGCCACTCACGGCAGCTGCTGGCTGCTCACGCTGGCTGCCGGCTACACACGGCAGCTTATGCCAACCCACTACAGCAGGGGCTGCAGCCTATGCCATCGCCAGCAACTCACGGCAGCCCAGCTCCAGGTTGAGCTGTTGTTCAGCATCTTAGCTGTAGAGGGCAGTGTCACTGGCCCTCATATGTGGGATCCGAACCGGGGCCCTCTGGCATCCCAAGCCAGTTCTTAACCAATGCGCCACTCTCTGGCATCCCAAGCCAGTTCTTAACCAACACGCCACTCGGCCGGCCCGAAGTCCTGGCACTTTAAACCACATGCTCTCTCACTACCCATTTTGTACAGGATAAAGTATAATTAACTGAAATACTCTTCTTACTTTCCTTACCTATCCAGGGATCTCCTGTTGACCTTACAAAACTCATTTCAATACACAAGATACAATTTGTCCTTGCTGTTCCATTTGGATTGCAGTTGGGCTGTCATTCATACTATATTAATAGTCCCTCTTTCAGTATATATTTTATATGTGACCAAAGCATTATTGATGTGCAACAAACATTGATGAAATAAAATATTAATACCAATTTTTCATGTCTTTGGGGAAATATAACCATTATTATTATCTGGCAAGGTAAAGAATGCAGTGCCTCTGCTTATTCAAAGGGTTTGCATAGTGTTGTGGAAGGCAGTAATGTAGTGGCAGAAAGAGATTCAATTGACAGCTATTTACAACTAAATTTTTATTAAGTAGGTCATTTCAATCCTGCCTTTTCAACCCCACCATTTTGACCCAACCTCACACCCAGATTCCATACATTTGTCTCTACTAAGGCTATTTACTCTTTATCCCCAGGAATAAATACAATTTTTCAGTCTTTTATCTAATTCATGGAAGAATAATCAACACAAAATGCCACTGACATGAGCTAAAATGTTAAAATATGGTAGAGATAAATAACCAGCCAAAGAATCAAAGATAAAAATCGACAGTAGGAAAATTAGCCATGGTAGAAATATTCAACAGCAAATAATGAATATTTAATCTCTGCCATATAACTGAAATGAATTAGAGGGTTGGAGGGGAAATGTATACATTTAAAGGGTTAATCTTATATCTAATATTAAAGTCAAGATTAGATGGAACTGGGTGGCGAATGGGCCATAGTACTAGAAATTCCTAGCTCAGGGCCAGGTACACAGCAGGGGTTCAGTAAATGCTTTTTGAAAGAAGGAAGGAAGGAAGGGAGAGAGAGAACAAATGGTCCTTGAGAGATTTAGAGTATAGTTTTGGGATTTGGAGACTTGGCTTTAAAACAGTCTATTCAAAGCTATGGATTAATAAACATGATTTTGGGAAAGTCAGTGCTAAATATAATGTAGGTGTTTCTGTTTGTTAATCAATTAAAATGACCACAGAGTCATTAGTCTTCTTACCCCTAATTTCTCACCCTGAAAAGTTAATGAACTGTATCTGTTCTACGGATAACAGAGTTAAACTTGAAAGAAAACTATCCAGTCCAAAAGCCTCCCATGCTATGAATTAACTGTGATTTATCCTTTTACTTCTGAAGAATTTTAAGCATCTTCTGCCTGATTTGACTGACAATCAATCTGTGCTTCCTCTGTCTTTATCTTCCCAGGAAGAAGATGTTACTCGTGAAAGTCGTTTTAATTTCAGTGGTTATGGGATGGGTCACTGCCTCCAAGTGAAGGATGGGACAGCGGTCAAGGCCACACCTGCCAACCCGCTCCCACAACCCCCACAAGATGCAGATGCCATCAAGAAGAAGTTTGTGGACCGGGCAAAAAGGATTGACACGATATCTCGAGCTGCCTTCCCATTGGCCTTCCTCATTTTCAACATCTTCTACTGGATCACATACAAGATCATTCGGCATGAAGATGTCCACAAGAAATAGATGTGCCCTTCAGACCCTGGGACCGTCTTGCCTAAAGTGTTGTGCTTGTATATACACAGTGAAATTGTCTTTATATCACTTTGACAGAGGAGAAGACTGGGGGATGGGGGAGGGAGGACCATGGGGCAGGTTTCCTGGCACCTGTAAGTTATCTGGCAATGAAGGAAAATGTTTGCACAAAATTAAGGTGTTGCAGAATCACGTGAGCATAATTCCCTTCATAGTCTTTAGCACTGTTCTTTCAGATGATGCATCAATTAGACATGATATGCAAGGTCAAGTTCTCGAGTGCAATTTGTCTTTTGGTTTGGTTTTGACTAATTCTGGTACTGAAAAGTTAGCTTCACACACACACACACACACACACACACACACACACACGGAAAATGCTTACCATCTGACCATAGTGACTAGCCTACAGTGAGCTGAGGACCAAACTTTTTTCAGGAAAATGCTGCCTCATTTTTAAAACAAGCCTCCTGAGCTAAGTACTTTACAATGTCTGTAATTAGTGTTTCACCAGAGAAATCCTTTTGTGGGTCTTAAGTTATTTCTACTGATTGAAAACAACAACAATAAAAAAATTAACACCAATCACAAAGAACAGATTTCTACTTTCCTGTCTGTGTGGGTGTGCATTTTATTATTTTTCTTTCCTAGATGTAATTTTGGGGTTTAAATTGTGTCTCGTGTAATTGATTTGACAGTATACCCTCTTAAAAATGAACGCCCATTTTATTTTAGATCCAAGTTAGCGCACTATTTTGTTCGCTTTGGCTATATTTACGTGTGAAGTGCTCAAGTGTCACTTAGCCATTGCAGCCTCTTGGCCACAGTATTTATGGAGATGGTGTGTCCTGAATGGTGTAGCTCATATTAGCCTGAACTTCCCATTTCTGCTCTCATCGTAGGTGTAACTACTAGTCCTAATGTCAACCGACCCATAATTTCTACTGTCAATCCAAGTGAATATCGTTTTAAATATCCTTAATGAACTTAAAGAATTTTAAAATTGTACTGTGATTTTCATAACCCGTTGCCTTTTTGGTACCAGAGCTACGTGGTTTAAATCCTGGCTACATGTTTTAAGTAAGAAAAAAATAAAATAAAAGACGTATTTTTGCTTACTCAGATAAAAGACAACCTGTAAAAACATAATGAAAAGATTAAATTTTACATGTGCTGTAAAAGGGATTATTAAAAAAAAAGTACTTGTTCAATTTCAATAAAGCTAAGTGTGCCACAAAACTTCTCCAAGAGTCGTTCTCTTTTTGCACTACAATATGAATAATTTAGATGACAACAGTAACTTGGATTTTTGTTTCTGGTCTTCTTCATAAGCTTGAAGCACTTATATAGCTATTATATTATTCTTATAATATAATAGTAGCTTAGAGTGTCCCCATGAAGAAAGAAACAGATACATTATTTTCATCGCAGAAATAGGGACATGGAGACGTGGAAGCATTAGTTGTCACTGTAAGCAGAATCTAATACTGGATACTTCATATGAAATCTGGAAATGTTCCGAGAACACTGAGGAATCATCAAATCTCAAAGTGAGAAGAGATACAAAAGACCAACCTGTCCACCTACCCCTCTTGATTTTGTCAGGAATGAAGTTCCAAGATGAAAAAACTTTCTGAGAACCCCAGTGAAGTAGAGATAACTCATCTTGACCTAGATTTTCCTTAACCAAAGATATCCATCATAACATTTTCAGGAAGATGTGAATTCATAAGTCAATATTTATGGCCATTTCAACCTATTCACATATTGAGTCATTTCCATAGGGAGGAATATTGCAAAATGGCTAAAAGCATGATTTTTGGAGACTAGCCTGGCCACCGATCAACAGCATGATCTTGGCTAAGTTACCTGACTTTTCTGAGTAATTCCTGTTTCATAGCGTTTGAAGAGGGTAAACTGAGAAAAATGCAAGTAAAGCCATTAGCTCAGAGTCTGACGCATAGTAATTCTCAATAACTAACAGATAATAACAAAATTATTGTTATTATGAGTTGTATTGGTTATCCACTGGGTCGAAAGCTTCACTGTGTCTAACCTTGGTAAGATCAATGCCAGGCTTTTTGCATCCTTTCTGAAACAATATTTCTGTCTTATTGTGCATTCCTTTCTCAATAAGTAAGTCAAGTCTTTGACGGATCTCGATTCTCTTCCTCCCACTACAAAACAGTAACATCGAGACTAAAATGCCTCCCAGAGATGGGCCTGACCCCGTAAGTGACCTAGGAAGAGCTAGGTCACTAGCTTTTGATGCTGCATATGGCTGAATTGGGAGGCATCTTGGGGGAAAATCCTCAGCTAAACAGCCATGTCTACTCAATGTGTATACCATGTAATTTTCTGGGAGGCATGGTCCCCACATTAGAAAATTTTAAAAAGATTCACCTCTAAAGATATCTTCCAGCCACTTAAGTAGGTAAAGGCATCATGGATGGCAAGATGGATTCTTGGCTTTTCTCTAATTCTAGTCTACATTCGATGGAAAGAACTCTTGAATGTACTGATTTGGGCTGTATAAATAAGATAAAAATCTCAGGGAAAGGAATTTGAGTGTCATGTTCTGATGAAATTGGTAATCCCCCTATAATGTTACTGGAGATTTTATTTAAGACATTTTCTTTCATAACAGTATTTGAAGGAAAACAGTTCAAGAGTAAAATCATGGCTCTGAGGAAGAGAACTTACTTCCTGTTTTCATGAGATTGGAAGCTACTGGAAGAAAGCTCGTTGTGGTTATGTTTTCATGGGCTCAAGTGCCCAGTGACTATTATTATTATCACCAGGAAAACGTTGGTGAAGGAGGATAAGCTGTGCCTGTTGACAAAGTTATGAAGTTTTCCCCACCCAAGCAATAATGTGAGGTAACCAACCACTGCCACCATTTATCAGATAATGGGTTACTGGGGGATTTGTCTTGGAAACAGTTTTCAATTCCCACCACTTGGCTTTAAGAATGCATCAAGATGACTTAAGGCTTAAGACTTTTTATGGTATTTTCAAACACCTTGGCTCAAAACTGATGCTACAAACCAGACTGGTTGTAGGTTTTTAAAAATCCTTCCAAACAGTGTTAGCATTAAGCTCCTCATCTATGATGCTGGACAGAGCTGCCAAAATCTGAGTCAAACTTCCAATAAAGATTAAATGAATGTCATTTTACATTTTGCTTACTCCATTAATATCAAGTAATAAATTTCTAACTAAAACACAGCACAAAATTCCATACCATATGATTCACAATTTCGGAAAATAAAAAAAATCAACTATTTGGAAATTTTTTTTAATTTATGCATTTCTTTGTTTAAGCCTGAAGCCAATTTGTGGGATGAATACAAATCATATGTCTGCCAGATATTCCTTTTTCAACTTTCAACCTCTGCTTTAAACTTTTTTTTATTTTCACCAATTTGGTGGTTTTAAAAATTTTTTTAGTATAATTTGAATGATTCAAGCAATACATGCTCTTCATAGATCACAAACTAGAAGAGCTAGAGATAACACTGCAACCTCATATTCACATA
Organism: Hipposideros armiger; assembly: GCF_001890085.2. Lineage (NCBI taxonomy): Eukaryota > Metazoa > Chordata > Mammalia > Chiroptera > Hipposideridae > Hipposideros > Hipposideros armiger. The sequence goes on from NW_017731363.1 coordinate 595,129, forward strand.
GTGCTTTCCACATATCAACATGTTATGATGGCTATAACAGCATTCAATTCTAATGATTGTCCAAGGTGGCCAGGTTACAAAGAGTCAATATCCATCCTTATCTATCGATAGATAAACAGAAGCTCTATGAGTTAAATGTGTCACCCAGAGTCACCTACCATGTTAGAAGTTGAACATTCAGCAGAGTTTCCTATAACCGTTCACTATAACCACACTGTCTAGGGAAATAATAAAAGCTTCGAAATTAAAAAGTCATGGTACCTCTGACCCACCCTCATGGATGATAAAATAAATTGGTAAAGGAAGGCATATAATAGACTACTTCTGTTGAAAATCCCTGAGAGAAATAGCTCAAAATTGTCCATACAACATTAAAAGGCCTAAAAGATGCTGGGGTTGAAAAAAAGACCAATGGAATTCAATTTACAAGGATTCTTTCAATTTTTGAAGGATGGACCTTCACATTGTCACACGTGCCCCCACATAAGAAAAGATGCAATCTTCCTACTTTGGTACAAATGCACTTTAAAAATAACAATGAATATAGTTTCCTTCCAGCTGAGGGTAGTGTGTATTAGATGTGTTTAGACTGAGAGCCAGCCTTTAAAAGTGCATTATCACTGTGGCACAAATGATTTATAAATAGGTGAATGTACCCCCAAAGAGGTGAGCAAAGCTTGGGGATCTTTGTGAAGCCTGTAATCACACTGACCTTCTTCTCCGAGGACCCAGAGACTCCAGAATGGTTGTAGATGTGAGGCTTTCTAATCTAAATACTCTTAAAGCATAATTTCCAAAAAGATAAAATCATGGTTCTCATGCAAATATAAAATTAACATATGTCAAAATTTTTATTTAACTTGTGAATTAATTAAAAAAAACAGTAAAATGCCAAAACCAATCCAAAAAGCATTTGAGAAGTTAGGTGTTTATAAGCAATGTCAGGATGAGTTTCCTGGGTTAGATACAAACCTGGCTGATGTCCACCAAAGCCATAAACAGTACCCTTTGGGGTGATCTCTTCTTTGGACAGAAAGTATTTGCATTTCCACTGGACAAAATTCTACAAGTTCTCCTCTTCCTCTAAAGAGTGATAAAATAGCCCAGACAGTACAGTGTCAAGCCCAATACTGCACTGAAAGAGTACCTATAAGCTTTTTTTTGGGGGGGGGCTCTTTCTAAGTTTCAGATAATTTTTCTAACGATTACCATTCAAAGTTAATGCTTACCTAATATCTGACTATTAACATCAGACCTTAACAGGACCAAGACCCAGTAACATGACATGCCCCATATCACACAGCATGTTAATGTAATGTTGGGCTCAGAACCCAAATCCCCTGAATTCTATCCTGGTTCTTTTCTAATTACTCCCATGGGCTTTTTCCCATGTATCCCAAGTAGAGAAAGTTAGAAAGGGAAATTTCTCTCCTTGAAATTATTCTATCTCCACGTGATTATTTGACCATTCTTCCAGAAGGCAGGTGGCATGGTTGCAAAGGTATAGTTTGTGGGGTTAGATGTGAGTTCAAATTCTCCCTCTGTCTCAAATTTGCAAGGTGTCCTTGGGCAATGCTTTAGCGCCCCAGGACTGAAGCTACTGTAATATACAACATAGTAATATCTGCCTCATACAATTGTAGGTGAGGACTAAATTGATTGGGTACCTGCCACTTAATGGGTACTGAGTAAATATTCGTTCTCATTTCTCTTCCTACCCACCTTTAATTAATAATGACATCATTCAGAGCCTATCAGCTCCTCAGTGAGGCTAGAGAGGAATGATGTAAAATCAGCCTTAATTTGTTTGTAATCTGAGGTTTGGGATCCTCTTGCTCCCATAGTAACCCACAGTTCTGGACCACGTATCCTCGGAAGGCTCGAGAGAAGAGCACTTCCTTGCCTTTTCCTCGCTTCTGGAGGTTGCTGACTGTCCTTGGCGTTCCTTGGCTTATAGCTGCATCCCTCCGATGTCTGCCTCTATCTTCACGTGGCCACGTTCCTTCTGTGTATCTGTCTGTTTGCAAATCAGGGACAATTTATAGGGTCCACCTTAATCCAGGATGGCCTCATCTTAACTAATTATATCTGCAAAGACTCTATTTCCAAATAAACTCAGATTCTAAAATCCGAAGTGGACATGAACTTTGGGGGACACTATTCAGTCCAGTACAGGTACCAATTGGGTCTAAGTTTTTACAGCCTTCCAGGCACCTAGCCCAATGTAAGGTACATACAGATGCAGCCAGATACAGCTTAGTGGTTGAGCATGCAATTGCTGGTATGAGATTGCCTGGGATCGAATCTCAGCTCTGCCTTTCCTAGCAGTGAGCCTATGGGCAAAAGTTCAAAACTCTCTATGCATCCGAGTCCTAATGTGTAATTAATACTTGTTTCACAGAATTCCAAAGAAATTTAAATGAGCCAATTCATGTCAAGTGCTTAGAACAATCATTAGCCCTTAACAAGTGTTCAACAAATATTATTAGCGTTATATTATTTCGGCAAAGAAATATTTTTAAACAAACACAATGAATATTTGTGAAATACCATAATGAAAGCAAGGGGTGTCAGAAAGCACTGAAAACAGCTTATATTCAAGCTGTTAATATTAAAAAATATTTTCACATCTGCCCTTTCTCTGTGCATAGTATTTTTAGAGCATCAACGAACATTCAATTTAAGAGAGATAAGGGCTGTAGGAGCAAGGGAGGTGAAAAGGAAAAAAGCTTGCCTTTCTTTCTCCCTCAGGGGGGAAAAAAATTTCAAAAGAACCATGGAGAAGCAGTATTATTTCTAAGAGCCCATGCTAGGAAAATGGAATTGCTTTTCTGAAACAAAGCAGAAGATTAATACCTGGAGGGTCTACAATGTAATTACGGTATTGATCTCAGGAAAGCCTTGGATAGATCTGACTTGCTTTTTCTGCTTTGCTCTCCAGTGTCATTAAAATGGGCTCACATGTAAAGGTCTGTAGACTGTAAATATCTGAACATCACACATGAAAACAGGCCAAAAGGTCCCGTTAGTGGATCCTGGGAGGTAGCTCTCAAGGTAACATTCAGTACATGCCCACATTGCTTCCCTCTCATCGGGAATTTTCTTATTGGCTTTGGGGACTGACTTAACAAGCTGTTAATGAAGTGGCAGGGCAATAGGAGGCTGCAAAATCAACCTGAAGGTACTGTGTCCGGCTCTATCCAGCCTGTGGGCTACTGCAGGAGCCAGACGATCCCCAACCTCAGATTACAAATGAATTAAGGCTGATTTTACATCATTCCTCTCTAGCCTCACTGAGGAGCTGACTCTTTTTTTGATTCCAGCTATACCTTCTCAGCTTCTTTCCCTTTCAAACTGTTCAGGATTCTCCAACAACAGTCACGTTTGTCACTTGGTTGGGCAAACACACAACTCAGCGTTTTGCTGGGAGTCTCTGTTTGCCTCCAAACCCAATGACTCCCTTAAGACTGATAATTGGGGACTCTGGGTTTTTAAGAAATAGTCTTAACTCGCTATGAATGTATTTGGGGTCCTTCGGGGCAGTTCAAGGGGGGCACGTTGGAGATGTATTTGCGGCCTTCTGGGGATCTGTGATTCTATGGTTACATGTTTACTAAATCATTTCAGTCCAAACTCCTGTTGGTGTACCACATCCTCCTTCACAGAGAAACTATGCCAGCTGCAGATAGTTGAAAGTGGTTGGATCTTATTCTGGACTAGAAATGAGAAATGAGGCTGGAGAGAAAAGCAAGGATAAAAATGTAGTCACATGCCTGGTTAAGGATCTTGGGATTTCTCTTATAAGTAATGGCACATCCTTACAAGGTTTTAAGCAGCAGAGGGACAAGATCGATTTCACATTTCAGAACATAATTCTGGCTACAGAGTGCAGAAGAGATCAGAGGGAGATGAGAGAGGGGTGATCTCTAAAGTTTTAAAATTCAATATTCCTGTTGAACCCTGACAAGGTCCATATAGTGCTGAACAGAACTTACGCCAAGGAGAAGAACTAGCCTGGACAAAGACAGGGGGAAAAAATGGACTCTAGAAACATGGATAAAAAATGTTACCAGTTGAAATGTGTCAAACTTCACCAGGCTACTAGCTAAAATTCAACCACATGGCACTTCCAGTGACAACCAAGAGTTAAGCACAGCACACAAACAGTAAGGTTTACACAGGCTTTAACATTGGACGGGCCTGGATTCAAGTCTCGAATTGTATCACCTTCTGGGCCTCTTCCTTCAGCTCTCCCAAGTCTCAGTTTCTCCATCTATAACAGCAGTCATGACGGCAACACTTGACTTGCAATGCCATTGTCAGATTCATGAATGTAAAGGGGCCAGAAACTACAATACATTCCAGGCTTTGTGGCGAGGGTCATGTCTCCCAAACTGGGCAGCTTCTTTACCTGTGGAGGGGGCTCACGAGGGTATTCCTTCTGGCCTCTCCCACCCGCCTTCCACCCCGGAAAGTAAGTGACTGAATCTGACTGTGGTATTTGAAGGTGTTTTCCTGCCCCTTCACTTTCCTCCTTCTTGGGGGAGGGCCAATCCTCCAAAATGGCATGCTGTGCTCTGGTCTTGCCATGTGTTCTCAACATAATGGAAATGTTTTCCATGGAGGACATGTTTTCAATGCTTCCCTTCAGGGAAAGCCCACACTTCTGCAGCAGTCGGTGACTCAACAGATAAGTCTGACTAATTGTAGAGCACAGAATTGTAGAGCCTGCTCGCCCACAGATGTAAATCACATTTTCCAATATTAGCACTATTTACAATAAAAGTGAAAACAGGTATATCACATAGAATGTGCCCACGGTTAATGTTTTCTCAGGAAAAGTCCTCTTGGTTTTTACTATCCAAACCACCTAAGTACTTTTCAGGTGAATAAGGGTTGTATTCGAAAATTACATTTATGCCTTAAAAAAATCAATACAATATTTTTAACAAAAGAGTGTGCGGAAAGCATCGCAAGTTTTACTCCTAATACAATTGGCATTTAGAATGAATCAAGTTTAGATGGATCAGAAGCATGTACAGATGTTTTAGTGCTCCAGGGTGTCAACAGGTCAGAATGTTGCTGGCACTAAGAAAGATATGGCTGGAGACAAAGCAACTGCTTGCTAACAACCATCTTAACTATTATAATTGGCATCAAGGAAGCAATGTTTTAAGCATTTTACCTTGTGATTTGACAGTTTGTTCTTTACATATGGGCATTTTAATGTCTTTTAGTTGGTTGGGGGTTTGGGGTTGATGTGTAATGCATAGCAATTTCTCTCATTTAAAATAACTGAAAAGGGTCTCCTTTAGCATTTTCATGCAGAACAATTGATCTCATGAACAGAAAACCAACATTAAGAGATGTCTGCATTTTGGGCCTCCCATCTGCCTCACCTATTTGTTTGATTTTTCAATTAGTTCACAACTCAATGGAAAAAACAGATGGCTAGTGGTTGGTCTCTACTAAGACACAGAATATGGCAAAATGACAGGTTGTCGCTTCTGAGATGAGGTTACAGAGACTGTGACTTCTGCCCTGTTCTCTCCACTCATATTGCCTGTTTGCTCTGAAGGCGCAAACTGTCGTATTTTCAACTACCTTATGGTGAGGCCTACGTGGCAGGAACTGAGGAAGTCCTCTGGGCAAAAGCCGGCAAGGAACTGAGGCCTCTGACCTCTGAGGTCTGGGAGGAATTGAATCTGTCAACAGTCACACAAATGAGCTTGGAACAAATCCTCCAGCAGCATCGAGCCTTGAGTTGACTGCAGTCCTGGCCAATACTTTGATTTCAGCCTTGTAAGATATTCTGAGCCGGGGGACCCAGCTAAGCCATGCACAGACTCCTGACCACAGAAACTGTACAATAATAAATGTCTGTTTTATTAAGCTGCTAAATTCTAAGGCAATTCGTTGTGTAGCAGTAGATAGCTAATACACGCAGTAAATGTATGCTAATGAAATAATAAATGCATGATTTAATTATTCCTCAAAGATGTCAATTGATTTGGATCCCTAGGTACTGACTGCCAGGAAATGGACCAAGACTTTCTGAATATGCGCCCATGTATGTGGAAATCTAAACAGGGCGTGTGCCAAAAACTTGGTTGGATCCCATTCGTTTAAATCAAGCCTGAATCCAGGCAGTTGCTACCTGGGAAGAAACTCTGAGGTCTTTCGCCAAACGCCCTCATTTTGCAGAAGTGGAAACTGAGGCTCAGAAGAGCTAGGTGACTTGCCCAGGCCACAAGGTCCATGGAAATGTCATGCCCGAGCCCAGGGATTGTGCTTTCTACCCCAGGGCTCTTCCACAGCATCTGGTGGCCATGTTTAGCAGACAGGAAGATCAGAAGGGCTGGAGGGAACCTGAATGTAGAGTGAGGCGCAAGCAGGGCTTGGGCGAGTGAGTAGTGTTAGGGCAGGTGTTCTATAATACATTACAGATCTACAGGACAGGAAACCGGTGATGAGGTGTGGCTTGCGTGAAGACTGCTGAGAATAAAAATCCCCATGGTTTGGTCAACCATCTTGAAGTTCCTAAGAATGGTGAGGATGGGGAGATCTTGGAAAGAAATGGTATGTACAAGAAAGAGAGGTGAGCAGAGAAAGGAGGACAAATGTTGTTAGGCAAACCAAGGAAAGAACGTTTGCACAGGACTTTATGGCAGGCATCCAGGGTGAACCTGGGAATAAGAAAACTGAGTGTCCAGTTTTCTGAGATGGTGGGCATAAGAATTCGGGAAACTTTCTAGTTTCATAGTCTTGAAGCTGAAAGAAAGAGGAAGGGCTTATACTTATAGGGCTTGCATCTGTGCTTAGAAGGTGCCAAAACCCTTGCCTGGATCTTGGGGCATGCTTATCATCCATTGTATGACTATATGAGCCACCACATATGGTTGTGTAGTGTTCAATGTACACAGCTGTACATCAAAGCCCTGTAATAGAGTAATAAAACTTGTGGAACTAACATGAAAAATTAGCCCACAAGAAGCCAACTTTAAAGAAATTATTGAGAAATGACTGATTTCTTTAAATAACTGACTCCTCAGACCCAGACTGAAGAATCCCAAGGGTAATGGCCCGTTATACTGAGGTTTGGGAAATTCTGCTAATTCCATGACTCCTGACAGACACTGGGTGTCAAAAGGACAGCAGGCTAGAGTCACAAGTCTGCCTTTCCGGTCCAGCGTGACTGAACCTCTCTGCACTTCATTTTCTTCAACTGCCCAATGGAGACAATAAAAGCTGCCTGTCCTATGTCACAAAGCTTCTGTGAGGCTTGAAGCTTGAAAAAAACATAAAAGAGTTGTACAAATGCATGGCTATATATAAAAAGAAGTTCCACTAAATTTTCCATTGTTGCCATGAAAAGGCCCTTTTCTAGTCTGTAATGGCTTCCTTCACAAAGAACAAAGAGGTTCAAAGGCTAAATTACATCCAATTACATCACATTGTCACAGCAAATGCAATAAGTGATGGGGCTAAAGATGATTCACACAGATAATCGGATCAAGACCCTGCAAAGTAGGGCATTTCATTCCTATGATCCTGGCCAGTATTGAGAGGCAGGGAAATAAGCCATCAAGGTTTCAGCCATAGAATAAGTAGCAGAATTCAAATGATAGAAGCAAGGAGAAATGGTGGGATACGTGTAAAAACGTCCCTGGTGTATTCACTAAGGTCACGAAATCAAGCTGCTATAACAGAGAAGCCCCCAAATCTCAGAGGCTTAACACAATGAAGTTTATCATTCACTCATGCGAAGTCCAAATAGGCATTTATGATTGGCAGGTAGGTCTCCTCTCTTCCAAGCAGTGATTTGGGACCCAGGCTCCCTTGATGGCTCCTGCATGGGACTCAAAGGCCCATGCTGAACCCTCGGTATCTATCTGGCATGCAAAGAAAGGATTGCGAGAAGAGGGAACACCTGCTTTCAACTACTTATGCCTGGAGATGACACATCACTACCACTCATGTTCCCATAGCGAGAACCTGTCCCGTGGTCCCACTAGATACAGCGGGATAGTCCTGTTTTGCCAGCAACAACCTCACATTGTGAAAGGGGAGTTCAAGTCTTGGGGTGGAGGATGGGGTGGGGGGAACGTAACCATCTCTGCCTCACCCGAAAACAGAGAGAATACAGATCTCTACCATTTTGCATCCGTTCCTTTTGCCAGCATTTCTAGGCAATACAAACACCAAAGGTTTTTAGAGTTAGGAACATTACCAATAAAACAAATAGCATTGCTTGGAAAGCCACTGTCGTTTGTCCTTAAATCATATTCAAATAGCTCAGCATGGTTCTAAGTGAGCAATCAGAAGCTTATGGGAGGACATAAAAATAAATAAATAAAATATGACAAAAAAACAGGCTTTGAAGTCAAATCAGGCTAGATTTTCACCTCTGCTCCAGCCCAAATAATAAGGGGCCTTGCACAATTTATTTCACCCTTCTGAACCTCAAAGTCTTCAGCAGCAACATAATAAGCTCAATAAGATCCTGAAAGGATTTTGTAAAGACTCATTGAGATGGCATAGCAAGTGCTTGGCCCATAGGAGACTCACAAAAGTGCCCTCACAATGTCTCCTGAAGTTGAGCACATTCATCTCCTACAGCCCTGCTTCCAACCCCCAGGTACACACCCAACGCGCACACATATTTACCAAAAGTCAAGCCCCAGAATGTTCACAGCAGCACTCTTAGTAAATAGCTGACATGCAAAAGCAGTACACATGCCCACCGAGAACAGAACAGACAGACAGATAGACTGTGGTATATCTTACATGCAATGCTACACAGCAATTAAAATGAACGAACTACAGCTACAGGCACCAGTATGGATGAATCTCACACATACTGAGCCAAAGGCAGAGACTACCTACTGTGTAATTCCATTTATATAAAGTTCCAAATGGACAAAATTAATCTACGCTGTTAGAAGTCAAAATGGTGGTTACCCTTGGAGGGAGCTACTGAGTGGGACTAGACGTGAGAAAGGCTCATGGGAGGCAAGTAATGTTGTCTTTTGAAATGGGAGTGCTGCTTAGAGAGTGCATTCAGTTTGTGAAAATTCATTAAGCTGAATACTTACAACAATACAAAGGTTTTAAAAATCATGAACTTCCCCTGAGAGACTCCCAAAGTGCTTAACTATTGACCACAATGACCACCACTGTTTGGAAGGGAGGGGAAAAAAAGAATAGAAAGAACAGGAGGGGGAGGAATGTGAAAGTAAGCCATAAAGAGGGAGGAGAGGTGGGGAGGGCGCAGAACAAGGCTGCAAGGGATCAAGAGCGAGAGATACCGACCACTTTTCTAAAAAATGCCATTTTATGTTACATGCCCCAAGTCCCTGAAAATAACAAAAGGGTCCAGGACACTTTTTCACAGTGACACTGGTATTCTTATTTGGGTTAAATTTTTGTGCTGCTAAAAATACAAGTCTTCCCTATGGGCAATCCACTACATGTCTTCCAGATTTTAATGCGTCTTTCTGTTTCATATGCCACCCTGTCATTTCTGTCATTGTGATTTTTCTTTCCTGTGTCATTTTGGGGAGTTAGGGTTATATGCATGTGTGTGTGTGTGTGTGTGTGTGTGTGTGTGTGTGTGTGTGTTGGGTGGGGGAGGGGGAGTGATTCTTACCAGTCCCAATCCTTGCGATCTATATCATTTTCCCTGATCACCAATGATCATGCAAAAAACCCTCTCTGCTAATATCATCCACAGATAGCCTAGCTTCTACAGGGGCAACCACGTAATAACTCAAGCCCATGCTTGCTATACTTCTACCATACGTCTATTTCACAAGGCAGCCATCTATAGTCATAAATATAGGTTGTGTAGTTATCACATAATAATAACAAAGGGTCACTAAGATTACAACACTAGAAGTCATGTAGCAACACATTTGGTTTCATTTGACGTAAGTATTTCATAAATATTAGCATCAGTAGGAATCTCAAAAGAGTACCTTGCCATTTAATCTAGGAAGAAAGCTGAGGCCAAGAGAGTAGAATAATGTGCTTTAACACATAAAAATGGTGTGACAGAACCAAGACACAAATCCAGATTTTCTGTTCCCTGTCCAGCGCCCTCTCCACTACCCCATGCCTTTAAAGGGCTTCTGTTTATCTCCACATGTATTTGGCATGAAGTGAACATGATTTCAGCATTTCCCATTTCAATCATAAGCGTCCAGTTCTGATGTCTACATCAATAAGTGCCTTGGCTTTTGCCTAAAACAAATGTATTGAGATAATGTTCTTAGCAAGTGTCTGAAGGAAACTAGTTAATTTATTTCCTTAATTGTAGAAGTTTTTCTTTTTACTTTATTTATAATGTGTTTAAATGTAAAGAAAAGATACAAAACTAGTATAAAGAACCCCCATATAACTTGACCCAGACTGATCAATTTTAAAAATTTTGCCACAGTTGCTTTATAATTCTCTCCTCCTCCTACCTTCCTCCTCTCTCTCTCTCTCTCTCTCTCTCTCTCTCTCTCTCTCTCTCTCTCTCTCTCTCACACACACACACACACACACACACATACACATTATTAGTATTTATTCTCTGCAAGAGAATATTATTACTGTTATTTTTCTCAGAGAGTAGATTGCATAAATCATGCCCCTTTCAGCATGTATTTCCTGAGAACAAGGATATTTTCTTACATAACCACAATATAATGATCAAATTCAAGAACGTTAGTATTGTCACAATACTATTATCTATTCTGCAGTCCATATTCCAAAATTTTCAATTGTCCCCACAATGTCTTTTAGAGCATTTCCCCACCCAGTCCAAGACCCAATCCAGTATGACATATATTTGATTTTCATGCCTCTTGACTCTCCTCCAACCTGGCATAGTTGCTTTTCTTTTCTTTCATGATATTGGAATTTTTGGAAAATGTAGGTCTTTTTTACACTAGAATGTTCTTTACGTTGTATCACTTAATTTTTGCTAGATAATAAACTAGCACCAAACTTAGTAGCTTAAAATGAAAATTTATCACAACAAAAAATTGGTCATTTCTCATGATTCAGTGGGTCAGCTAAATGACTCTTCTGGTTTGGGCCAACCTGGTGTAGGATCGTCTGGGATGACCTCACTCCTGTGTCTGGCAGTTGGCTGACTAGGAGCTGGCATGGTAAGGATGTAGCCCTGTGTCTCAGCAGCCAGCAAGCTGACTGGGCACATTCACATGGTGGTCGTCACAGTTTTGAAGCTCAGCAAGAGAGCCAGCTCCAGTACACAAATGCTTCTCAAGCCTTTGCTCGTTTCACATGTGTGAATTTCTCACTGGCCAAAGGAAGTCACAAGGCCAGCCGAGGGTCAGTGTGGGGGAGCACGCCCACAGATCATGGAGAGAAAACGTAGAATCATGTATGGCCATTGTTACAATCCAGCACAGCAGTTAAAGGTAGGGGATAAAATATTTTTTCAAAGAAGAAAGAAAATGCTATTAATGGAAATAATGAGGAGAAAAGACAAAAGCCTCCAAAAGAGTGAGGGATGAACACTTACATGTAGAGCCTTGAAAGAATCTGAAATCAAGATGCCACAGCAGTGAGGGGAAAGGGCTTATAACACAAGCTGACTAGTAAAGGATTTGTCATCCTGTTTTTTTGAAATTGGTCAAAGGGGTCAAATTTAAAAGCCTGGAAATAAACTACAATGCTCACTCCCTGGAGCTATAATGCAATTAACACGAACAACTGAATGACAGGCAACTCTGTGCAGAGTAATAGGTCAGTGTTATAAGAAAAACGAGAGAATGATGATAAAGAGGAATTGGTGATCTTTGTCCCTCTTGGGGCAGTGATAGAGAAACTGACGCTGCGGTAGAGCCTACACGCCCTTTAAAGCCGAGTGCTACTATGTAGCAACAGAGGCCCTGGAATGCCACATTTACCATTGATCCCAGAAAATATGAAAATCGAGATTTACATGTGAGATGTTCATATTTCTAGATGTTGGTGTAAGTATTTTTAAAAGCACATTCTCAGGCTGAATTAAGCCCAAGGGTCATGAATTTGAACATTTCAACTTTTCTAACCAAAAAGAATAAAAGTAAAAATAAATAAATAAAACTCTAAGAACAGAGAAGTTTTTAAAATTGAACGAATGAAATGCTTATCCAAGCCCCTTTGGTATACCATATTTCCCCTGTATAAGATGCACCCTTTTTCGAAAAATTTGAGGTCTAAAAACTGGGTGTTATCTTATACACTGGTTGTAGATTTTTTTTTACTTGCATTTCCCACTTTTTTTGTGCTTGTTTTTGCGCTCATACAACCACTGTATAAGACGCACCCAGTGTTTAGACCCCAAATTTTTTGGAAAAGGGTGCGTCTTATACATGGGGAAATATGGTAATACTTCTCATATCCTGTGACTATGTCAAATATACCTTCATTTATGCTGAACAACTACAAGACTTAACATCATATATACCAGGGGTGCCAAAAACACGTGTACAAGTGGACAGTTCAGTCAGCGTTGCTCAAGCAGTAGTTCGTCATAGTCAGAAGTGTCTGGATGCTGATGGCAACCACTTTGAGCACCTCTTTTAATTGCAAAAGTCAAACGTGACTTGTATTCATCTTTTGTTATCGGTATATACTGAGTATTACAATTTTAATACAGTTTTTTCCTTTCTTAAAGTGTGTATACATTTCTTGGCACCCTCTGTATATAGCATGAATATACCTTTATGCTTGATAACTAGTTTTTTTAGCATTATATAGCATATATAGATCAGGGGTTGGCAAACTGCGGCTCGCGAGCCACATGCAGCTCTTTGGGTACATTCCGTCTCAAAAGTTTGCCGACCCCTGAAAGAGTCAATCCTGTCCCTCACAACAATTTAAAAATTATTCGAAAGCCATAAATACATTTTTACATAATCACCATTATGTAAATTTATAAAATTTAAAAATTTTATAAATGAAACTATCACAGTTTTGTTTTATTTTCATTTTCAATTTTACTTCAGAGGCTTGTGAGCCGAAGTTTGCTGAGCCCTGGCGGCTCTTCCATCTCAAAAGTTTGCCGGGGCCAAGTGGCGCAATGGTTAAGAACTGGCTCGGGACGCCAGAGGGCCCTGGTTCGGATCCCACATATGAGGGCCAGTGACACTGCCCTCTACAGCTGGGATGCTGAACAACAGCTCGACCTGGAGCTGGGCTGCTGTGAGTCGCCAGCGACGGCGTAGGTTGCAGCCCCTGTGGCAGTGGGTTGCCATGGGCTACCGTGTGTGGCCAGCGTGAGCGGCCAGCAGCCGCAGTGAGTGGCCGTCCAGAAGCCGGCGACTGATCTGCCTCGCCCGGGAAGAGTGCAATGATGGTGCCAACTTGGGCCAGTGAAGCAACGTCCTCCACAACTAGACTGAGGAACAAAACGACAGCAACTTGTCTGTTCCCCTTCCCCCAATTCCCCAGCGCTGTTCCCATCCCCCCAATTCCCCAATAAAAATCTTAAAAAAAAAAAATTTGCCGGCCCGTGGCCTAGATGATTGAACTCTGCAATACTGGAATATGCAGACATTCAAGAGGCAATGGAAAACTGACAGAGGATAAGACTATCATACACTCCTAGAAATCAAAACCCTGAATTTATTTTTATTTATTTATTTATTCTTTTATTTTTTTTGGCTGAGCCATCCTGCTGCCTGTTGGCAGCTCAGCAGCTGCTCAGCGGCTGCTCAGCTCGGGCCAGGAATCGAACCGCTGTTGCTCAGAGCTCAAACTCTTGAGCAAGCTCTTAACCAACTGAGCCACTTGGCCGGCCCTGAATTTATTTTTTACTTAAGTAAGGGAGAGTTTCGCTGGTCAGGCAGCATCGCTTTTAGCAAAACAAACCACTCATTTAGGGAGTGGATTTGTTTTGAGGTTACATTTATTTGTCTAAGGGACAGGAGTAGTCAGCCTTAGAAACATGTTCAGTCAGCAGCTTCCCACCAGCTGACTGTCAAAGTGTGAGACTGTCACTGATTGGCGGACTTTCAGAAAGTAACCAGTGACAGATGAGACAGATTTAGATCCTGTTCTGGGGTTTGATTGTTACTGTGGCTAGAGAATAGGCTCTCTTTCCCAGGAGTGTGGGGTCTTTTTGTAAATTCTCAGAACTAATTGTGCAGAACTAATGGGGTACACTGCATAGGTTACATTGTCACGGCCTCACAGGGGCATAGAGGTTACTTCACAGTGGGCTGTGAGCTTATTATCACATGGGGTGTGGCTCTGCTGTGAAGTCACCGCCACACAAGTATAAAGTCAGGGCCACTTCTCATTTCAACCTAAGAAAGTCTCTCTCAATGTAGACAGGTGGATCTGGCTTCTCTGAAAGGTAACATCCCCACCCTCATGAACTACAGAAGCTTAAGTACAAGAAATGGTATTTCACTGAAAGCACAGTCCCTCTGATTGCCCTAATGCTAGGACAAAAGAGGAGAATAAGAGAAAGCATAAGATATTGGAGAGGAACAGAAACGGAAAGAAAAAAAAGTAACCAAGTTAAAGGTAGTCTTCTGTCTTATTACAACTATGTTTGGAATTAGATGTTAAAGTCCAGGCAGCTCGACAGCATTCATTTTTACATACTTCTATGAAAGAATTCCTAACTGCCATGATTGACTTTTTTCCTTATTAGGAGCATGTCCCTAGTTTTAAATAAAATAAAACATGGGGTAGTTCTATAGAAATATGAAGCCCAAGTTAGACCTCGTGTGAGATTCCCCTCTCCTGACTTCTCACACAAACAGGGTCATGGCAGACTCTGAGAATTGAAAGGTCTCCAAAAGAAGCCACAGGAGTAGGTGAAACAAGAAAAGCCTTGTTGGTTTAGGTCTTTGACCCATTTTTAGTTAATTTTGGTATATGATCACAGAGAGCAGTCTAGTTTCATTCTTTTGCATGTGGCTTTCCAATTCTCCCAGCACCATTTATTGCAGATGCTTTCTTTTCTCCACTGTATGTTTTTGGCTCTTCTGTCGAACATAAGACCTGAAACAATAAACTACATAGAAAAAATCATAGGTACTAAACTTATGGACCTTGGATTCAAAGAGGGTTTCATGAATTTGACCTCAAAGGCAAGGGAAGTAAAAGCTAAAATAAATGAATGGGACTCTATCAAACGAAAAAGCTTCTGCACAGCAAAAGAAACCATCAACAAAACAAAGAGACAATCAACCAAATGGGAGAAGATATTTGCAAACAACGCCTCCGATAAGGGGCTAATATCCAAAATATGTAAGGAGCCCATACAACTCAACAACAAAAACATGAACAATCCAATTAAAAAATGGGCAGAGGACCTGAACAGACACTTCTCCCGAGAAGATATACAAACGGCCAACAGACATATGAAAAAAATGTTCGGGCCGGCCGAGTGGCGTGATGGTTAAGAACTGGCTTGGGACGCCAGAGGGCCCCGGTTCGGATCCCACATATGAGGACCAGTGACACTGCCCTCTACAGCTAAGATGCTGAACAACAGCTCAACCTGGAGCTGGGCTGCCATGAGTCGCTGGCGATGGCGTAGGCTGCAGCCCCTGTGGCAGTGGGTTGCCATGGGCTACTGTATGTAGCCAGCAGCCAGCGTGA
>NW_017731363.1:610878-671109 GCF_001890085.2 Hipposideros armiger
CACAAATAGAATGAAGAACAAAATGACAGCAACTTGTCTGTTCCCCTTCCCCCAATTCCCCAGCACTGTTCCCATCCCCCCAATTCCCCAATAAAAAAAATCTTAAAAAAAAATATTCAACTTCACTAGCTACTAGGGAAATGCAAAGCAAAACCACAATGAGACATCACCTCATACTGTTAGAATGGCAGTCGTCAACAAGACAAATAGCAAGTGTTGGAGAGGCTGTGGAGAAAAAGGAACCCTCATACCCTGCTGGTGGGACTGTAAATGGAACAGCCACTATGGAAAACAGTATGGAGGTTCCTCAAAAAATTAAGAATAGAATTACCATGTGATCCAGCAATCCCTCTCCTGGGTATATACCAAAAAAATCTGAAAACATTTATCCATAAAGATATATGTGCTCTGATGTTCATTGCAGCTTTATTTACGGTGGCCAAGGCATTGAAACAACCAAAGTGTCCACTGATAGATGATTGGCTAAAGAAGATGTGGTATATATACACAAGGGAACACTACTCTGCCATAAGAAAAGATGAAATACTGCCATTTGCAACCACATGGATGGATCTTGAGATTATTATACTATGCGAAATACATCAGAAAGAGTCAAGAACCACGTGATTTCACTCATATGTGGGATATAAAGCTAAAAGCAACAAAGGAACAAGACAAACAAAAACTCATAGACACAGATAGCAGTTTAGTGGTTACCAGAGGGTATGAGGGAGGGGGATGGTACAAGAGGGTAAAGGGGATCAAATATATGGTGATGGAAGGAGAACTGACTCTGGGTGGTGAACACACAATGTGATATACAGATGATGTATTACAGAATTGTACACCTGAAACCTGTGTACTTTTACTAACCACTGTCACCTCAATAAATTTAACTTAAAAACTAAAATGAAATAAAAGAGAAATACCTTGCTGGGTCTTCAGTACCAAATGACAACGCCATGTGATTTGGTCAGTCTTACATCTATCTGACCCTTGCAGTGAGAAATCTATCTCCCCTCTCCATAAAACTGATGGGATACAAGGAATGACTTTAAAGCTATATGACAAGGTAATGTATTGTTTCTCATAATTATTCATTCATCCACATATTCCACAAACATTGAGCATTTACTAAAGGCATAGGCTCTAATTTACAGCAAAATAAAATTCGTTCCTGTGCTCAAAGCACCACCATCTTAAAAGGAAAGACACAAATTTATATACTAGGTGAGTACAGAGATGGGATCAGTGCCTGAAGGAGGCAAGTATTTAAGGAACACTCCCTGTGGGTGTAGAGAATGTACCGAGGTGATATTTGAATTGGATCAGGAAGGAAGGGGAAAGGTTTGCTAGGTGAAGGAAATGGCATGTCCAGGGACTCATTCACTTGAGTAAACCATGGGATGACGGCTCATGGTGGGAAGTGGAAATCTGAAAGTAGCTCTGGCTTTGGATTTGGCAATAGATTCTTAGTTATGACACCAAAAGCACAAGGAACAAAAGAAAAAAAATAGATTCATTGGACTTCACCATAATTAAAAACTTTTATACATCAAAGGACACTATCAAGAAAGTGAAAAGTCAACATACAGAATGGGAGAAAATATTTGCAAATAGTATATCTGATAAGGGTCTTATGTCCAGAATATATAGAGAACTCTTAGAATACAATAACAAAAAAAAAAACACAGCCCTATGGGCAAGTGAGCAAAGGGCTTGAATAGACATTTCTCAAAAAAAGATACACAAATGGCCAATAAGCACATGAAAAGATCCTCAACATCATTAAGCCATTAAGGAAATGCAAGTCTAAACCACAAGATACCACTTCACATATACTAGGATGGATATAATTTAGAAAAAACAAACAAACAGAAAACAAGTATTGATGAGGACATGGAGATATTGGAACCCTGACACATTGCTGGTGGGGAATGTAAAATGGTGCAGCCCCTGTGGGAAACAGTCTGGCCGTTCCTCACAAAGTTAAACAGAGTTACTGTATGATCCAGCAATGCCACTAACAGGCTTATACCAAAAGAACTGAAAGCCAGGCATCCAGATAAAAACTTGTGCACGAATATTCATAGCAGCACTAATCACAATCATCAAATGCTAGAAACAACTGAAATGTTCATTTAGTGATAAATGGATAAACAAAATGTAATCTATCCATATTATTGAATCTCATTAAATAGTCATAAAATATATATTCTTATAGAGGTAATCTTCAAAACTTTTTGAGTAACATGGCACTTTAGTATCTGAGGATGCATCTGGATGATTGTAAATAAATTACAGAAGGAGGGGATGGTGACGGGGAAGTCAGATGCAGATGACCCCAGAGATGATAAGAGTTTGAATTAAGGACCTGCAGAAGAGGTGGAGACAGGAGGCTGCCATGAGATAGGCTTTGAAACAGAATGGACAACAGTTCATGATGAGGTATAGGTGGAAGAGGTTATTAGGCATTTGGGGACACAAGGCTGGTAGAAATAGATGGGAGGATTACTCATGTTGAGTGATATACCACGAACAGGTTTGAGGGGAGTCCTAGTCCTGGAGTACCTGCAGACGGGGGCAGGGTGTATAGACAATGCATTAGCAGTGTGATTGTGAGATCTGGACAAAGACTAAGCTTTTAGAGGACTCAGAAACCATCCCCAAGGAATGGGGGTCCATTCTGGGCCCATGCATCTCATCACTTTCTAGAACAGTGACCATAGGTTTTATAGAATGGGCAGCAACAGTCTCAGAAGCTCCAAGAGTGAAACCCTGATTGTGGCTGTAGGCAGAAAAAAAGTGTGAAAAAGACACTGCTTTCTGGACATATGAGAAAAATGAAGTAGAGTAGGGAGATGGGCAAGGGAGTCAGCTGGGGTCATTTAAGAAATGCTGAGTGCCTGAAATAGGGGTAGAAAACCAGCAGTAGGTGTGGAAAGGAAAAACTGGTCATGACAAGGTTTTCTAGATAGAATGGATTGAATTTAGTGGATAGATACAGAGTGGTGAGAAAGATTATGACAGGCTGGGAAAATGAGTGCAAGGCAGAGAGTGGATGGTGGGTACGTGGGGAATAGATGCAAAACAGGCTTCACCCAGGTAGAATCCTTGCTGCAGAGGACAAGATATGCCTGTTGAGAGAGGTAGCTTTCTATAGAGTGAAAAGGGAGCACGATGAAGGTGTGCATAGTGTAGACACACAGATTACACCTGGGTAAGGATGGATAAAGAAGGCATGACAGAACAGCTGAGGAGCAGGAGTCAGTGAGGGGAAGCCTAGTCATAACATGCGGAGAGGGCCATTCTGAATGGAACTGGCTCAGTGCAAGGAGGAGGGTGCACTGACTACACATCTCTAACCAGAGAGAACCAACAACGCCCTCTTTGCTCAAGCATTAGTCTGCATTTCCATCACAAAAAAGTTGGAATCGTGCTTCTCTCCACAGTGAACAATGGTACTATGGTTGAAGGCCCCCATTTGGACAGTGGCCTTCATGCTTTTCCTGGTTTTTGTTTTTATTTTTTACAGTGACATTTACAGAGCACATGGCTGCTAAGGAAGACGTTATAGTCAACACAAACAAACCAGCAACTTTACCACCCTCCCATTTCTTCTATGAAAAATGCCAGCTAACTCTTCTAGTTTATACAGGAGAAAAACAAAAACAAAAACAAAAAACCGAAAACAATGATTAAATAAACGCAATGTCCTCTACTTTAGAAAACATCAACACCAGACTCAATAAACTCTTCTAAGATAAAATATTTTTGTAGTTCACAACTACTGAAATAGCAGTCAACTTGTCTCCCCTTGCTAGGATTGCCTCCTTTCCATTCATTCTCCAAAATGGAGATATCCAGGAAGAGAGAATTTTCATGAATTTTTATCTTCATTTACTTTACCTCTTTAATGGCTCTTCGGGATAAAGTCCAAATTCAAATGTGGCTTGCAGGGCAGTGAGCCATCTAGCACTGGCTCACCTTTCTGACATCTGTTTAGACCACTCTCCTCTGAACACGTGTATTTCAGGAGGTGGTCTAAACCAAGCTTGGGAAGGTAGGCTGGTGCTAGGTTGTTTAGTCCCCTGTAAATGACATTAGATGTCTCCCGCCTTGACTTCAGGAGTCCAATGCCTTTATCCGATGACTCAATTCCACTCGTAGATATCTACTCAATGTATGTTGCTGTTCACCAAAGCCATGCACAGGGATGCTCATAGCAGCACTGGACATAAAAGCTCCAAACAGGAAACAGCCCAGATCACCCACATTGGCATGTACAAATGTGGTATCTTCTAAAAAGGGAATAATACTATACATCCATAAGACAAAAGGAACTTCAACTCTATGCAACATGAATGCATCTCACAAACATAATGTTGGAGACAAAATGCCAGGTACAAATGAGCACATACTGTATTAGTCCAAGTATATAAACGTAGTCAAAACTAAACTATGCTGTTACAAGTTGGGACAGAGAAGGTGGGCGGGTTAATCTCTGGAATGGGGCATAGGGGTGGGGGGTCTTTGGAGAGGCAGGTAATATTGATCTGAGCAATAGTTGCATGGGTGTTGGCTTTTTGAACATTTGTCAAGCTACATACTGAGAATTTGCGCACTTTTTTGTAAGTCATAACACAATAGTTTATACTTTTTAAAAATTCTGCTTTCATACTCTGCACCTCTCCTTTTTGCCTAAAACACTCTTGTCCTTCCAACTTTCAATATCGCTTCCTCCAGAAGCCCTTTCCTGAATTCCTAGACTCCATTCACTCATCCTGCTAGGTGCTCAAAGTCCCCTGTTGTTCACCTATCTGAACAATTCTCCACATTTAATTACAACTATTTGTTGAATCAAGTTTTGCAAATTGGCTTTATTTATCTCTTCAGGCAGATTGTGCAAGTGCACAAATTTTAATAGAGTGCATGTGAAGAGAGTACGATTTAATAATACTCTCCCAAAGGTAGACTATCAGCCCCAACGAAGTGCAAATTATAGAAGGATGAACTAGTTATGTATTGCTTTGTAACAAATTACCACTGGGTTAGCAGCTTAAAACAACACACATTCTCTCAGTTTCTATGCATCACAAGTGCAGGTACTGGTTAGCTGGGTCCTCTACTTTAAGGTCTCACAAAACTACAATCAAGGTGTCACCAGGGCTGCATTCCTTTCGGAAGCCTCAGGGCCCTCTCTCAAGATCACATGCTTGTTGGTGGAATTTAGTTCCTTGGAACTGTAGGACTGACTTCTAAGGCTAGACCATAAAAAACAATGCAGTCTTCACCTCCCTGTCACTCATCCTCAAGGAAGCTGTCCACCATGCCAAGATGACACGAAAACAGCCCACATGGCAAGGAACTGAGACCTATTGCCAATAAGCTAGTCAGATAAAAACAAAAACAGAACGCCAGTTACATTTGGATTTCAGATAAACAATGAATAAGTTCAGTATAAGTATGTCACAAATATTGCATGTGACATACTACAAAATTGTTGTTTTCTGAAATTCAAATTTAACTGGGTATCCTGGGTTTTGCATGTGTGTGTGTTTGTTTTGTTTTCTGAAATCTGGTAACCCTACCTGCCAACAGCCATGTGAGTGACATGGACTCCCCAGCCCAGCGTCAATCAAATCTTCATCCGACTGCAGCTACAGCTGACGTCTTGATTGCAACCTCAGGAGAGAAGTTAAACCAGAACTTCCTGACAAAACTGCTCCTCAATTCCTGACCCACAGAAACTGAGATCATATATGCTTGTCATTCAAAGCCATTAAGTTTGGGGAGTCATTTGTTGCACAGTAAGTGATGACGAATACATTAGGTAACTGTTAACCCCTTATCTTGTTTTTGTTTTTATGAGGCACGATAATCAAGAATGGTTCCATCATTTAAGAAGTAAACTCCCTTCTCTAGTTAAAGAGTAGGAAGCTTAGAAATGGCAGCCACAGTCGTCATTTCTTAGTGAAATGCCTCAGTATCTATTTGATTGAATTAAACCTGTCAACCAGGACTCTTTGTTGGGGAAGTCAGAAAGCATTTGTTGTTGTGTTTGCTTACTGAAGTTGGCAACAGCAGCTTCAACATAACAAAGCCTGACAGCTTGATTCAGCCCCAAAATGCTGGTGGCATGCGAATGATGTCTGTTCTAAATATAAGGTCCTGCAGCTCCTCAAGCAAAGATGGGAAAGGCAAACACACATTCGACAACTGAGAAGTCTGCCAGTGTCCATTCAGTCGCTGGAGGAAACAGACGTTTAAAAATGATTTACACATTATTAAACATGTAGCTGGAGACAAGCGAAGAAATGGGAACCAAAGGATCTTAAGAGCTTAAGTTCGAGTTTGCCCCCCAGGGAACACTTAGCCATGTCTGGAGGCATTTTCGGTTGTCAAAACAAGGCAGGGGAGGGGGGTATCTTATGGGTCAACACCAGGGATGCTGCTAAACATACTACAAGGCACAGGACAGACCCTCAAATCAAAGAATTATCAGACCCAAAATGTCATCCGTGCTGAGGTTGAGAAAACCTGCTCAAGAGAGAGATAAACGAACTATTTGTTATACTAACAAATCCAATGGCCATAATTCTCTAGTATTTGGAAAAACTTTACTTTGAAAACATTTAGTTCATTGATCCATTCTACAGTCTTTCATTTATTCTTTCTCTATTCATTCATATATTTGTGCATTTTTTTGTTTATTCAATAATTGTTTATTGAGTGCTTCACTATGCCAGTGCTTTGGGAAAAACTAATGTGTATAAGAAATTCATTCAGCCATTAAACGGATTAGTAAGCACCTGGAAGTGATACGCGGGAAGAGTCAAATGTGTGTTCTTTCCTCAAAAAAACATACAATGTTGAGTTAATACTAAAGCAAATAGGGGAAAAAAATTAAAAAATGAAGAAACCCTGCTGACTTAACAATCAAAGCTTTGTGCAATTCTAATAATGGATATTTTCTTCAGGCAAACATTTAAAGTGCAGTTGTCATAAGACCATTGGCTAGGTGAAGAGTGCATTGTTGAGCTAATGTGTGAAACCAGCTGGTCATGTGTGTTTTCACTGATTTGTCTTCAATTTTCTTTAATCTATTACAGTATATGTAGGTCTGACAATTAAGTTTGGGAACTTGTCGAAAAGATGTTGCTAACCTTTACTGATATCAGAAGGGTTATTCATTATGAATTTGTACCAATTGGACAAACAGCTCACCAAGTTTACTGTTTGGAAGTGCTGAAAAGGCTGCATGAAAAAGCAAGACAACTTGAACTTTTTGCCAACAATCATGGCTCTTGCATCATGACAATGCACCAGCTCACACGGCACTGTCTGTGAGGGAGTTTTTAGACAGGAAACAAATAACTGTACTGGAACACCCTCCCTACTCACCTGATCTGGCTCCCAATGACTTCTTTCTCTACCTGAAGGTAAAGGAAATATTGAAAGGAAGACATTTTTATGTCATTCAAGACATCAAGGGTAATACAACAGGTCTGATGGCCATTCCAGAAAGAGTTCCAAAATTGCTTTGAAGGGTAGACTAGGCGCTGGCATCGGTGCATAGCTTCCCAAGGGGAGTACTTCAAAGGTGACCATAGTGATATTCAGCAAATGAGATATGTAGCACTTTTTCTAGGACGAGTTTGCAAACTTCAACCACATTGTACATCCTAAATATATATGACTTTTATTTGTCAACTATACCTCAGTAAAGCTGGGGGGAAACTATCTTTAGAAAATTAAGATTTATTGGTTGTCATAACCAGCAAGATTGTGATTCTGGTTAGAGATTCCTGAAGCAGGAGGTCCCTGTCACCAGAACACTCAGCTTTCTGTATTCTGGCTGTGTCCTGCAGGAAGTGAAACGTTCCTTGCTTACAACTCTAGGCTCATAACCTCACATCTGTACTCTCAGTGAGATTCCCAATTCAAAGAGATCCCAGAGAGAGCATCTGACTGGCCTGGCCTGAGCCATAGATCCAGCTGTTGAACTAACTTTACCAGCACATGATGATGCTCTTTGTTTGTCTTCACCCAAATCATATGATTAGACTGGGAAAGGAGCAATTTCCCAAAAGAAGGAGTGCAGATAAAGGTCAGACAAAACAATAAACGCCTACAACCTAAATGTCCGAGAATAACGCAATTGTTAGATAAATTAGGGTATATCCGTATGAAAGAATATTAAGGAGTCATAAAAAATTTAATTCTGTTTTATAAATTTAACGAGTTTTCAATAATCTCCTATAATTTTTCCTATATATCTTCAATAATTTCCTATGACTGCACTCAGAGGAAAAGCCCAAATGTTCCAATACATATTTTATGTCCTAGCCTTTCACAGGTAGCTGAGGATCAGGTTCTTGAAGCCCTAACCAGGCCTCATTTTTGGAAACTGGAACATTTCCTTTTGGGACCCTCATCTATTTCTGTTCTGTTATTTCCATTCCTCTAACCAATCTTTTTTATTGTGGTATCATAATTACGACGTTTCACTTTTCTTTCAATATGGAGGACCCTTCTCTTTACTTCCGAGCTCCCCTTCCTCTCTTTTCCATTCATTTATTTTTCTCATATGTATCCTCTTTCAAAACATTTGAAGCAGATTAGGAAAATTTATAATATGCAATAATCCCCTGAGGCTGATGAAACAAATAGAAAATTAGAACAAAGAAAAGGGAGAGGGCATGCTAACTATAAAGGTTGATAGACTGGCTATAAATATTCATTACATTAGAACTTGAGGTTACTAGAAGCCAGTGCATGAAAAAAATGAGGTTACATGTATTTGGTTTTCGTTAAGGAGAGTGAATACCAGTTCCTCTGAGGACATACAGCATTTTCCTGGTGCTGCATTTTCAAAGAACTTAAAATCTTATAAGGAAAACAATGTCCAACTCCCAGGGTTGTTATGTGTATTAAGTATATATGAAATCCTTTATAAATTGCAAACTACTATTTAACACTAATTTAACCCTCTTTTCTAAACTTGCAGATTTTCCTACAGCTAATCCGCCCCCGCCCTCCTTACTCTATCTTTCAATAGGAGCAAATGCTTGGCCAGTCAGTGTGGAACAGAGGAGCCTCAGAAATAGGCTGAGTCAGAAGATGGTGTGATGAGGACACTTGGGAATCCTGGTGCTGATAGGAAGGACCAAGGAAAGAAAGATATCTACTCCAGACCAGCTCAGTGGCTAGAAAAGAGCCCAACCTGTAGAGAACTCCTAAGCCGTGCGAATTACTTTTCATAGCACAGTGAAGTCTCAGCTTAAGCGTCCACTGAGTCACCAAGGGGTATTAAGACTGTCTGGGCATATCTGTGGGCCCAGTGGGCTGAACCTGTCAGAAAACTCGTTTTTCTTGTTGTTTGAGGAATTAAGGGGTCTCCTGGGACAGAACTTATTAAAACAAAACAAAGCAAAAAAAAATCTGCACAAGCAGCTTAATCCAGTGTGAGTACCACCTGGAATCCGTTATTCAGCTATTTTGAGTTATCTCTCTACCCAGTATTTACTACTGGACAAGTCTGTGCCTTATGCAGCGTTCTTGGACATGTTCATTAAAAACTCTGTAAAGTTCCAGGGCACAGGAGCTGCTATACAGGGGATGACAGAGAAAAGATTCTCCATCCACACCACACCAGGTCTCCAAGCAAGAGCTGCAGCGCACAGAGCAGCCACAAACCAGGTCACCCACAGCCACAAACTCAGCTAGCAGAAGGCAGAACCTCAGACCAGTGGGCCTCCGGGGATAATAAGGAGAATGGGAATGCAATTGCTGATTTGTTTGTGGGCGCATTTTATATCCCCTGATAGCTCTCAAAACCACTGGAGGGAGGCGGGAAGGTGTCCAGGGCACTGCATTGTGGGAAAGGTGAAAATGAGGAAAAGAGACGCTTCCTCTTCAAAACCAAACATCATCAGCTAGGATATAGCATCTTTGGGATTCATCAACAATGACAAAGCAAGTCGTTCAGACTGATCCTAGGAAAAATGCCTACCTGCTTCAAGTTGTCAAAAATACCCGCTGGACACCTGGTTAGGAGGGCTGGGAGGCTGCTGAGGAAAAAGCACTGGGCCATTTCAACTCTTGGCTATTGAAAACGAGCAATGAAACTTTGAACTTGTTCCTTTACCTTTCTGGGCCGAAGGTCCTTGTTTGTTAAAATAAGAAGGTTGGGCTAGTCTAGTCAACTGCAAACAGTATTGAATGAAACTCTCCAGTCTATGAAGTGCCTGAGCTGAGAAGCGAGCTGTGAAGATGGGCTGAGATAGGCCTGGACCCTGGGCCCCATTTCTCCAGGAGCGCTGCCATGTGTCTTTCAATGCTGCTTCCCAAACACTGGATAGAGCAAGGCAGTCTGTGTTCAAATCTGGGCTCCTTCAGAGACTCGAGACGGGAGCTCTCTGGGTCTCTAAGATCCACATGCTGTTAAAAGCCTGGCTCTTCAAATTCTTGCATTTAGAATATGTGAAGTTCCACTCTTTCACCCTCCTCAATGTCCAAAACAACAACGACCAAACAAAAAACCATGCATGAAAAATGCCATTACTTAAAGTGGGAAATGAGGAAAATATTTCCAGCAGTTGAAAGGTGCTGCTGTTTGTTAACGTGCATGGTTTCCAAGATTGACATGAACTCTGCACAGCTCCTAGGAATTTCTTTCATGTAGTAGTTATCTACCAGGAGTGATTTTGTTCCCTGTGGAACATTTGGCAGTGTCTGGAGACATTTTTGCTTGTCACATCCTGGAGGAAGTGCTACTAGGATGTAGTGGGTAGAGGCCAAAGATGCTGCTAAACAACCTACATGCATAGAATGGCCTCCCATTACAAAGAATTATCCAGCCCAAAAGGTCAATAGAGGTTGAGAAGTCCTGCTTAACCCGACTGGGGCATGACACATCATTTGTAATGGTGCTTAACTGTACTGAATAGAGAAGCTCATCATTCATTCCACTGTGTCATATAAAAGAGAAGAATTCTACATTATGGCCAGGAGAGTAAGGGGTTGCCAGAGACTGGCAAAGGGGGACAATTTCAGATCCAACATGTGTGGAAGACTTATCGTGTGCTGGTATCCTAGGTATCTTCTTTAACCTGCAGAGCAATCCTCTGAGGACATAGAGCTATACTCATTTAAAGAAGTGCAGTCTAAGAGACTCAGACAAGCTTAGACACATAACCACGGCCCCTTGGTTGGGTAAGAAGCCACAGTTCACTCCCAGGGCTCACTCCTTCCAGTGGTATTCAGAGTAGAAGGTAGCACATGCCACAGGGCAAGCATTTGATAGGGAAAATGATGCGCAGAAATGGAGACCCCTCTTACCACTTGTGTGCACCGTTCCCTAGCTTCCATTTGTGACAGCTTATACCTGTGACTTTGTCCAAAAGATGCCCTTAGACGCCTAGAACCACTTTGTCCACATGCGCAGAAAGCCCACAGTGCCTAGGCTTCTACTAGGCCCTGTGCAGCCCTGAGCCAATGATTCAGGCAGTGAGGGTACAAAAGCACAGGTCCTGTTCCTCAAGGAAGACAAAGGCTGAGAAGCAACTTACACTCTAGACTTCCCATGCAGGAGCAGGCTGAAATCCCCTGCAGTCACACTCTCCCCTACCTTCCTCCCCAACTCCCTCACCATTTTTCTCCTGAGAGCGCTTCCTTAAGAAATCACGTGCACAGAAAGCCTTGTCTCCAAGACTACTTCTGGGGAACCTAATGCATGAGAAGAGATAACTTGGAGGCCAAGAGGTTGGGGATGCTTCTCAGAATACGAGGACATTTAACTGGATGGTAGTGGGAGATAAGGTCAGAGAGACAGGCTGCACCCGGATAAGTCTAACTAAGGAATCTGGATGGAGCCTGCCAGCAATGGAAAACTATTAATGATTTTTTCAGTAAGGGAGAGCATTCCACATGAATAGAATCAGATACATTAATAAACCATAGTTGATACTAAACTTAATTTATTGGACATTTTCCAAGTGTATTACTAAGTAATGAGGAACTTGCAAGTACAGCAAAATGTAATAAAGGAAAATGAAAAAATCTTAGGTGTTGATTACTTTCTGTGTGCAAAGGGCTTCCTGCTCTAGAAATACATGAATAGATCATATAACTTCAAACCGTGATTATGACCAACCGTAACAAGCAGGCTTGTTTCCCCGTGGCCTGGGACCACTTATTGTACCAAATGAAACACTTGTCTCTATAAGAAGCTAATTTTCTATCACGAAACAGGAGAACTACTTGGTATCACAAAAGTATGGTCATTTTTTATTTTTTATTATTAAATATTCCCTACTTGCCTACTGTGTGCCAAGCAACAAATAGATTATTTAAAAAATAAGTGTTACGGTTAAATATTGAAATAGTTTTCTGGGGTTTTAAGCTTTACGTTTTGTACATATAACCAAAAGGGAGTGCACTACAACATTAAATCTCAGTCTGAGTTCTGAAAAGTAAGTTATTAATGATAATCACATAGAAATCTTACTAAACTTTTCAAGTGCCTAAACTATTCTGAAATGATTTTGACGTAACACAGATGTTTAGAGCTTAGTCTACACTTGACAGACAATGTTAGAATTCAATTTTAATGTAACATTTATGCCTAGATCATGGATAAACAAACTTTCACTCTAGTCAGTAATTATTTTAGGCTTTGCGGGGCCAGATGGTTTCTGTCTCAATTACTCAACCCTGCATTGCAGTACAAAAGCAGCTATAGATAATACATAAACTAATGAGTGTAGCTGTGTGCCAGTAAAACTTTATAAACACTGAAATTTGATTTTCACATAATTCTCACATGTCACAAAATCTTCTTTTGATTTTTTTTCAACCATTTAAAAATGTGAAAATCATTCTTGGCTCACGAGCGGGCTACATAAAAACAGGTAGTAGGGTGGACTTAGTCCAAAAACTGGTGTCCCAGGGCTTAGAGGCACAGGTAGTTTATTTGGGAGGTGACCCCAGGAAGCGAGGGAGGGAGGGAGGGAGGGATGGAGAGAGAGAGAGGGAGAGAGAGGGAGGGAAACAGAAGGAGAGAGAGGGAAACAGACGGAAAGGTAAGAAGGGAGAGAGAGAGGGAGAGGGAGGGAGAGATTGATTGACTGATTTTCACTGGAAAAGAGAAGAAGCCAACAAAGGGTGTGTTGTTGGTTACTGAGGGCAGCTGGGCTCCATCCCAGGCTCTACCCCACTGGGGAACCTCTAGAAACAGGTAGACTATGCCTCCTCTGAAGGATGGAAGGTTAGGGCCGTTATTTACTGACTACGGTCTCTTCACGTCAAGCTGCTCTACCTGTGTGTCAATAAAGCTCTCTCCACTTGGGCAAAAGCTCTGAGGCAGAAATGTAAAAAAGTGGTCCAAGCACTCATGATGGGATGTTGCTGGCCAGCTGGGAAACTTGCCACCAAGTGGTAGATGCCATCACAGGTAAGCTAGGGAATGTGGCACAGGTAATAAAAAGTGTTTGCTAAGATGGGAATAACCTTTATTCCTATGATGTTTTATTTCTCTGGGAGCCTAACATCACAAATATGAGGGGATTAATATTTTAAAAGCTAGGTCACTCATAGGCTGAGAAGTTTAAAACACAGAAAGAAGCCATCATCTTGGGGACCTTATTCATTCGGCTACATACCAGGAAAGGAATATTGGTCATAAATTGAAAGCAAACCCCTGAAATGAAAATTGCAACTGTAGGTCTAAGAAGACCACCGTAGAATGTTCCTGAGAAGTTCCTGCATGTAGGTGATTCTGCAGGTTTGTAGATGAGGTCACGAGCAGTGGAGAGGGACTGTTCATGCAACAAAGGATGGGTCCCCAACAGCTCATTCTGAGAAGAACAGCAATAAGATAAGAGTGTCAGCCAGCCTTCGCTCGCAAGATGAGGGGAAATATCACTGTGGAAACTGAGCTGGGCAGGAAGACGGTCAGTGATGGAGCAGAGCCCACCAGGAAAGAGATCTCACTCTCAGTGGGAGCCATCACAAAAACTCGCCAATGATACGTCTTATAAGGGGCTAATATATAAAGAATTCATATAACTCAACACCAAAAAACCAAACAATCCAATTAAAAAATGTCCAGTGGACCTGAAGAGACATTTCTCCCAAGAGGACATACAGATGGCCAACAGACATATGAAAAGATGTTCAACATCACTAATCAGAGAAATGCACATAAAAACCACAATGAAATACCATGTCACACCTGTCAGAACGGCATCATCAATAAATTAACAAATAATGAGTTATTGGCAAAGATGTGGGAAAAGGAACCCTGGTGCACTGTTGGTGGGACTGCAAATTAGTACAGCCACTATGGAGAACAGTATGGAGGTTCCTCAAAAAATTAAAGATAGAACCACCTTATGATCCAGCAATTTCACTTCTGGGTATTTATCCAAAGACAACAAAAACACTAATTGAAAAAGATATATGCACCCCTATGTTCACTGCAGCATTGCTATTAATAGCCAAGACATGGAAACAACCAAAGTGTCCTTCGATAGATGATTGGATAAACAAGATGTGGTATATATACACAATGGAATAGTATTTGGCAATAAAAAAAGAATGAAATCTTACCGTTTGCAACAACTTAGATGGACCCAGAGGGTATTATTCTAAGTAAATAAGTCAGACAGAGAAAGACAAATACCATATGATCTCACATGTGCAATCTGAAGAAAAAAAATAAATGAATAAACAAAGCAAAATAGACCCATGGATACAGAGAAAAAGCTCATGGTTGCCAAAGGGGAGTGGGTAGGACGGTGGGTTAAAAAAAATGTAAACTTGGGCCGGCCGAGTGGCACATTGGTTAAGAGCTGGCTTGGGACGCCAGAGGGCCCCAGTTCGGATCCCATATATGAGGAACAGTGACACTGCCCTCTACAGCTAAGATGCTGAACAACAGCTCGACCTGGAGCTGGGCTGCCGTGAGTCACTGGAGGAGGTGTAGGCTTCAACCCCTGCTGCAGTGGGTTGCCATGGGCTACCGTGCATAGCCAGCAGCCAGCGTGAGCGGCCAGCAGCCGCTGTGAGCGGCCATCCACAAGCTGGCGACTGATCTGCCTCGCCCGGGAAGAGCGCAATGATGGTGCCAACTTGGGCCAGTGAAGCGATGTCCTCCACAACTAGACTGAACAACAACAGGATAGCAACTTGTCTGTTTCCCTTCCCCAATTCCCACCGCCCAAAAAAATGTAAACTCAATGGGCAATGCATAGTAAACAACTGCTGTTTTGTCGGCCCAGAATTTATTTGCCTTTCTGGTAAAACAATAGCTGTCAAGTCCCCAGATCAGATATTGTCTGGGGATAGCCCATCAACTACTCATGGACAATGTCTGCTGGACATTTCCGACTGGACAACACCCACTGTTATAGCCTTGGAGCCTCTGACCATGCTCAGTGGATGCATCTCATGTCTCTGGCCCCAGTGATTAGTTCAGGAAGAATGTGTGACCCAGCTAGAACAATTGAGAGGCGATCTGCTTTTTCCAGGGCTCTTTGGGGAGAGGACAGTGCCCTTTCCTCCTAGGCCTCAATTTGAGAGGACAGAGAGAATGTTGAGCTAGGCCCAGCACTTGAAGCCACAAATTGAAGACCACGGGGAATGCACGGCCCACAGATGGTGAGAAGCGAAACTCTGAATCCAGCCTGCTTTACCTGTATAAACAGGATAAGGTTGTGTGTAAAGTGCTTCTCAGACCTTAAGGTGATATGGGTCCCCTGGGGAGTCTTGTTAAATAAAAGGCAAGTCTGATTCAGCATATCGAAGACGGAGCCTGAGATGATGCATTTCTAACCGGCTCCTGGGGGGTGTCCTGCTGCTGGTGTGCAGACCACACTCTGAGTAGCAAGGTGGAAAACGCACTGACCTTTATGTCCGTAATGTGATACTGGAGCCCAGGAGCTCAAACTAAGCAGGCTGACACAGCTAATTAAGTGGCATGGCCGCTCCTGATGGCAGTGCAGAACTTAAAGTGTGGAGAACAAAAACTTGTATCCCTCAGCTTTCACCTCAAAGCCCAGGTTAAAATTGAAGATTTCCTATAACATGCTTTCAATTTTTGTCTCTAGCAGTACAAATAAAATGCCCAGAAATCTAACTCCGAGTTTGAGTCTAATTGAATCCAAGTTTACTTGGTGAATTACAGTATCAGCAGGATTCACAGCCCTTCCAGGCCTTTGATGTGCATAAGGCAGTGACCTGGAAAGAGTGTGAGTCCAGCAATTTGAGTGGCAACATCGGAAACACTTTGAGGAGTACCCTAAATCTGCAACCCCCTAGGAAGTGCCTCCCATTGGGCCTCCTGTGTCTGCAGAGCAGTTCTCCTGCCCTTGCTCAGAGAAACTGTGAGCTCCTGGCCTGAGTGTGTGCCCGTGCAGAAAGGAGTTAATATTTTGTTCCCCACCAGCCAGTGTCACTCAGTCAATAACCATAATCAGATTCCCGCATGCCCTGTGAGGGGGGCTGAGTGTGGAATCAAAATCGAGAAGAGGAGGTTTATACAATGGAAGACCTTTAGGAATTGGTTAAACTGTAAGAGGCAAAACTCAGGGGAGGTATTTGTGGGAATACACCTTGAGGATTTTGAACCCAAAGGAAAGGATAGCTAAAGGAAGAATAAAAAGGAATGTAATTGGCAATAAAACAACACACATTTCAGCATGGAAATGCTGGGGCACAACTACCAGAGAAGATAGCCTGGAGTGGGTGGGCAGCAGCCCCTATGACCATGAATGCAGCAGCTACGAGAGCCCAGATGCTGATGGCTGCAGATGTGATCTGTTAGCAAAACATGCCTTCTTAGTATCTTATTGTTTCTTATTGCTGTAGCAAATTTCCAAAATCTCAATGGCCTTTTAAAACAGCACAAATGTATTCTCTTACAATTCTGGAGGTCAGAAGTCTGAAATGGGTCTCCATGGGCTAAGATCAAGGCATCCACAAGGTTGGATTCCTTCTGGAGGCTCGAGGGAAGAATCCGTTTCCTCACCTTTTCCAGCTTCCAGAGGCTGCTGCATTCCTTAGCTCATCTTCTGCTTCTCCATTTTCAAAGCCAGTGCCGGTAGCACTTGAACCTCTGCTGTGTCACCACAGCTCCTTCTTCAACTTTCCTGCCTTTGAGTCCCTCATTCAGACCCTTATCATTAAATTGGGCCCACTCATTTAATCCATCTCAAAGTCCTTAATTTCATCACATCTGCAAGGTCCCTTTTGCCATGGAAGGTAACATATGGACATGTGCTAGGGATTAGGGGTATAATCAACTGATGGGTTTTCCAGTCTTACACAGGTAGATTCAGGCTAGGGTGCCCATTTCTCAGACCTTTTTGGCTCTTTTCTACACCATCTGCTAAGACAATTCTATCACTTTTACTTGACTTGGTGCAGGCATTTGTGTTTTTCAAGCTTCCAAGAGCCATTATAATTGTGTGTCAGCATTGTTTCCTTGCCTTCTTGCCAGGGTGTCAAATCCTGTATCACAGAAAAGTGCTCCCAAATCAATACACCGTCTTTGACCCAACCTTTCGCTCCCTCCCCTAGTCCAGCACCCACAGGATCCAGTACCATAGTTCTCTTTTGGACCCTAACAGCATATATTGGCTAGATACTGCAGCAATTTGGGAGACAGTCCCCTTTCTCCCTCAGAGGGCCAGCACTTCTGTGACAGTTATGTTGTGACAGGACCCCAGTTTATCCCCTAGTTGGTTGCACATTGGAAAGTTTTAACAATCCCAGGGCTTTGGTAAACCAGGAATTGACTGTGATTCACCTCCCCCCAGTGATGGGGTCCTGGTCCACCTCCCAAATCCCATTTTAAAGCGAGCTTCCTCAGATCACCCCTGACACCAAATCTGTTAGGTGTAGGAGTGCTCTTGGGAACACCTGTAAAGAGGTGAGGAAGGTAGGTGTAGGCTCAGAGAGCAATTAATTACAATGCATTCATAACAATGGCCTCATCTGAGCCCAGGTGGTGAGCTCTGAAGCTGAGATGGCCCTTTAAATTGTCCTGCCTAGAGGTGGGGGTGGGGGAAGCTTTCTACTCCTGCATCAGCTAGCTAGTCAATGGCTGTGGATGTCCCTGGGGAAGGGGTGTGACCCTTACCAGGTGGCTCTCTTCAGGCAAGGGCAATTCCCAAAGAGGCGCTCCACTGAGAGTTGTCAGCCACCAGTACCCAGCAGGTGGGGGGATGGATGCTTCAGTCCTGAAGAGAAACGTGGGTGATGCACAGCAGCACCTACTACAGGGACGATGGTAAAAAGTTTTTAAAAGCCTTGTGCAGCAGCTTTGATATTCTGAGGGGACTTTTCCTGACCCCCACGTGGGGCCATGGCCTTTTGGACTTATTATCTAAAAGTGATTGGAGTCTGGTCCTTTTCCTATTGTCAGTTGACAAGAATGGAAGCTGACAAATCAAGGAACCTCCCCCAAAGGAAATAAACGATTTTTCAACTCCTATTTCTGTTAATGCCAGTTTCACCTAGTCTCTCTTGGCCTTAGTGGCAAGGGAAGGGAGCTGAGGGAAAGTGTGCCTCCAATGAGCATTTCCATGTCCCTGATAAGAAAGTGAAGAAAAGGAGTCTCATCATTCATAGGCAGGAAACAGACTGGGGTAAAACTGTCCAAGAAGTGGCAACATGATGTCTTAGAGGGCCTCCACTGGTATCAAGAAGTTCATCACCACCCGAGAACACCATGGGGTCACCCTTGTCCTGGCTGCTACCTCCCTACCACCAAGCTCTCCAGGTTTGTGACCCCAGAAGGATCTGTCTGGAATCCAATGATAATATATTTCATAGACCATGGATTTAGAGCCCAATGAGTTGAATGATGCAAAAGTGTTCCCGTGAAAAAAATGGGTCGGAAACCAAACGGGGATTAGGACTCTGAGGAGAGGTAGCTTTCAAATGGCCTGAGTCACTACATGATGAATTTCTTGGGAAAACATGCTTCACCTAGGCTGGGGATCCATTTTGGGCAGTCAGAGTAGATGCAAGGAAGCGAGAGGGAGAGAAATCTCCATTTCCTTCAGTGTATAAAGTATTCTCTCATCTGCCCTTTGGGTCTCATTTAGTTCTTGTGATCCTTATGAAAAGCCATTTAAAATATATATGATGCACACCCATGTTGATAGCAGTGTTATTCACAATAGCTAAAATGTGCAATCAACCCATATGTCCAATAATGAATGAATGTGGTATACACATAGAATGGAATATTATTGAGCCTTAAAAAGGATGGAAAATGTTTTAAAAGGATGGAAATTCTGCAATGTGAAAACATAGATGAACCTTGAAGACTGAGAGAAGCCAGTCACAAAAGGGCAAATACTAGATGATTCCAGTTCTATTAGGTACTTAGAGTAGTCAAAACTATAAAGACAGAAAGTAGACTGGTGGTTGCCAGGGGCTGGGGGAGGGGAGAATGGGATTATTATTTAATGGGGACAGAGTTTCAGTTTTATAAGATGAGAAGAGTTACAGGGATGGGTGGTGGTGATGGTTGCACAACAATGTGAATGTATTTAAATCACTGAACTGTGCATTGAAAAATGGTTAAGATGGCAAATTTCATGTTAAGTGTATTTTACTACAATTTAAAAATAATTTTAAAGCATATATGAAACAAAGGGAATAAAAAAAGCAAAGAGACTTAAATCTATAATAAAATTTTTAAAAGCTAATTTGTTCATTTCAATTTTTTTTATAAACCCACTCAGTATAAACGACAGAAAGAAAAAAATAAATGAAACAGATGAGACCTTAAGTGAGGAAATGAAGAAGATAGGAAAAAAACAAAAGACAAAACCAAAACAGTAATACTCAAAAGCCCAATTTAAAGAAAAGTGAAAAAAATTAACATAACATTAAAAAACTGAGATCCAGTGAGAAAAGCAATAGAAGCGGAAGTTGAGGAAGGCATGGTTCAAATACAACTTAAAGCTTTCTGGTTAAAAGGTGAGGTTAAGAATTAGCAGAAGGAAAGGAAAACCGAGCTAGACTGCGTCAGAGGCGAAGTCAGACATTGTGGGGCTGGAGCTGCACTTGGTTGATGCAGGGGGAACAGACCCTACATGGACTGAGATCCCAGGATGCCTGTATCTGAGTCCAGGCAGGAAAACAAACACTGTGCTGGTATTTTAACAGAAAAGATCTAATCTAGAGAATTGGTTGAACTGTTGTCAGACAAAAGACAAAATGAGGAAACTGAAGCAGTAACTGACCCCTCTGTAAGACGTTAGGGTTATTGGAAGTTAAAGGTTTGGAAGAAGAACCCCATGGAATTGGCACTCAGACCAGGGGACATGGGGGCGTGGGGGCAGGCACTGCCCAGCTGGTCCTGGTATCTCTGAGGGGCACAACAGGGCTAGTTCTGGGAGTGTGGCAAGTACTGAAGCCAACTGCCACTGTCAGAGTGAAGAACCACTGCTGCCATGGTGTTGTGTAGGCAGAAAAGTGTTGCGGGGAGGGAGGGGGAGGAAAGGAAGGAGGAAGTGCGGGAAAACAAAAGAGGGAGGAGCCAGTGCTTTTTTGTTTGTTTGTTTTTTGGGTTTTTTCAGCTAAGCCATCCTGCCACCTGTTGGCAGCTCAGCGGCTGCTCAGCTCGGGCTGGGCATCGAACCGCTGTTGCTCAGAGCTCAAACTCTTGAGTGAGCTCTTAACCAACTGAGCCACCTGGCCAGCCCTCAAAAGAGGGAGGAGATGAGATCATCCTTAAGGAAAAGTACAGCAACCAGAACGGCCAGAACTAGATTTCAGGGCTGAGAGCAGATCCAGGACACTATCTTCCCCCTCAAAGTGAACTTGAGCTAATTATAATGGATTCGAATATTATTAGCATTGTGGTTAAGGAAAATCCCCACCCCCTGTGCCACCATGACAGTTCTGACAGAGCCAAATAAGGATGAAAATCCCTCCTCCTAACGGGAAGAAGTAATCAGAGAGGACCCACATAGGAACGCCTATAACGCCACCCCTAAATCTTGACTATTTCGCACCCTCAGTTTAGAAGTAATAAATTACTATGCCTCTTTGTTCTTCAGGACAGTTACCCTTCTCCAGGCCTGCCTACTCTCCCTTTTTGAGAGTGTACTGTCCTTCTCTAATAAATTAACTGCCTGCTTGCCTTATTTGGTATGTCCTTGAACTCTTTCCTGTGAGGATACCGAGAGCCCATTTTTCGGCAACAATGGCACTCACTGACGGGAACGGGAGTGGACAGGCAGGAACAAGTCCTCTCTCCATCCTTGGTC
Organism: Hipposideros armiger; assembly: GCF_001890085.2. NCBI lineage: Eukaryota > Metazoa > Chordata > Mammalia > Chiroptera > Hipposideridae > Hipposideros > Hipposideros armiger. Next base: position 632,172 of record NW_017731363.1, read on the forward strand.
CTTGAAGTCTCTCTCTAGTGCTCCCTAATGGTAAAGCCTAATGGAATCAGCTGGCAAAGGTTTGCAAACTCCCATCCCCAGCATGACAAAGCACAGTGCTGCCCGGCTGGTTGTCGCTAGCCACAAGTGGCTATTTAAGTTTCAATTTAAACATAAAATTTAAATAAAATTAAAAATGCAGTTCCTCAGTCGCACGAGCTACATTCGGAGTGCTCGAGAGCCACAATGTGGCTACCTTGTTGGACAGCACAGCTGTAAGGGACGGTGAGACCCTAAATGATGCAAGGAACCAAATCATCTGGGCAAGTGTAACCGTCTATGCTGTATCTGCAGGCCCAGAGAAACAATCTCGACTCCAGCAAAGGCAGTCTTTCTTCAAACAGATAACAGTATTAAGGTATTTACAAAGGAACACATTCAGAGTCAGGTCCTGCGCAAAGCGTTCGGTATTTCATTGAATACCACAGTACTTGAGCTAAGTATTTTTTTACCCCATCTCACAGATGTAGAACATGTAATCTAAAGTGGGTAAGAAGCTTATCAAAGTCACACCATTGACTGCAGAGCCCTTGACTTAGCCTCTGGGATATATTGTCTTGGACCATCAAAAGGAGCTGACTTTCACAAGGAGGAGATTTTATTTGCTTGCCATTGTCCTACTGAGGGCATTATTTTCACAGAAAGAAGAAACTGGACAAAGAAAACCAACAATTAATAATGGCACTTAATAACATAAGGGATTATGACAATGAAAGTCATTTTAGTTTAATAAGATTCACTCCCAGCAGGACTATAACAACCTAACAGGGAGAAATAAAGGCTCTTTCTGGTTTAGGACGAGTCATCGCACTCTATCAGATTCAATGTTTAGAAACCTTGGAATTAGTCCTTCACCTTTTGCTTTATGATGTCTGCAACATGATTGCTTCATTTATGGGTAGAGATGAGCTCCTGTGCCCTCATTTTCTATAGCATTATCACTGCAGTTATCTAAGTTATGCTAATCAGAGGCAATGTGCTCAAGACATGGTTGGGTCAATCATTAGTTTTGTGATATTAGAATAGCTATGAGATTCCTCTAAACCTCAGTTTCCTTACCTTATGGGGATATTGTGATGATTAAATTAGATCATAGATATATGTAAGCAATCTAGAACATTCTTTGACATATGTACTTGTACTGTCATTAATAGATTTTAGGTGGCCCTCTAGTAGAAGGCAAAGAGACAGAAACAATTATTTCTTGTCTTTTAAGCATGTATACATTCATTTGTTCACTCAACAAGTGTTTGTTGAATGCCGACTGTGTGCCAGGCACTATTCTAGTTTCTTGGTACATATCAGTAAATAAACCAGACAAAAATCTGTGCTATTATGAAGGTAACATTATATCTATTTAGCACCCATTCTGTGAAAGATATTAACTGCATTTGTCACAAATATAAATAGGAATCATCCCTGTTTTTAAGAAGTTTATATTCCATTACCTTAAAAGCTTGTAAAACACGCTCTGAAAGGAACGAAATTTATTAACATATGAAGTATTCCTTGCAACAGGAATGAAATGTTTAGTGAGAAAACTGCTCATTTAGATATCAGAGAATCTAGGCTCTACCCCTACTTTGCCTCTAACTTCTTGTATTATCATAAAATTATACTCTCTGAGATTCAATTTGCTCACCTGCCAAAATGGGAGTAGGGTCACAAAGGTATTTTCAGCAATAAAGTTATTTTTTCTATATGTCTACACTAATCATACTAGCAAGACAGGCCATGTTTATGGAGACTAGAAAAATATCCTTTTTCAGAGTTAGTATGATAACCACAGGTCAATAGGGTGGGCCCTGATCCAATATGACTGGTATATCCTTTAAAAAGGGGGAAATTTGGACACACACACAAGCACACAAGAAGATCATGTGAAGATTGGAGTTCTGCTGCCACAAGCCAAGGAGCTGACAGAAGCTAGGAGAGAGCTCTAGGACAGACCCTTCCCTAGCCCTTCAGAAGGAGCTTGGCCTGCTAACACCTTGATTTCAAATTTCTAGCCCCCAGAACTGTGAGATAATCAATTCCTATTCATGGTGCTTTGTTACCGCAGCCTTAGTAAACTAATACAGATACTTGCGGTGAATCTCAGCATGCAAGGCATCTGTGCAACACAACTAGGGCTGAAAGGAGATGCAGGCAAGGGAGGTAGCATGGGCACCAGAGACATCTTCTACAGCAGCGGTTCTCAACCTTCCTAATGCCACGACCCCTTAATACAGTTCCTCATGTTGTGGTGTCCCCCAATCATAAAATTATTTTCGTTGCTACTCTATAACTGTAATTTTGCTACTGTTATGAATCGTAATGTAAATATCTTTTTGTTTTCCGATGGTCTTGGGCGACCCCTGTGAAAGGGTCGTTCGACCCCCAAAGGGGTCGCAACCCACAGGTTGAGAACCGCTGTTCTACAGAGTCCATAGAAGGTGGGCATGCTAGGGCTGAGAGACTATCTTATTTTCTCTCAGAAACCCCAAAGAAAAGGTGAGAAAGCTATAACCTGCAATGAATAAAACTATAACCTAGACTGCCAAAAAGCATGTTCTAGGCATTCATTATAGTTGAATCAATGATAAACCCTATTATCCTCTCAATTGTTAATATACCTTTTCCTCCTAAGATAGCCACTGAGATTCCATGGCCTTTTTTATATGAGCCAATTACATTTGTTAACACATTTGAAAACGGGACATTTTATCAGCCTGATTTCCAGAGCAGCCTCCATTCCTTCTAGGGTAAGAATGACAAAAACGAAAAAAATGGATGACAACTGTGTTACACCTAAAAATCTTACATTTATGTTCATAATATTTTATATTGGAAAAAGGTTAAAAATGGTAATGAATTCACTAAAAATGTGTCATAGAACTGCCGAGGAAATTGGGAGCATGAGTTTTTCGCCTGAAATTTGAGGTTCTTTAACTGGGTCAGGAACATCTTGCTAAAAGCACTGCTCTCAGACACTGTCATTTTGTGCTTTCCTTCCAAAAGCATCAATCTCAAAAGAAATATGTGCACAAATTAGTGAGAGGAGTTTTTCAAGACTCAATGTTTGATCTGAAGAAAAAGCAAGGTTCTCCAAGGAAGCCAGTCACTTTACCATGCCCTACTTTGGTTAGAATGTGACTCTCCCTCCCCACCTAGCTGACCTGTCCCTCCCTGAAGCCGAGCAATTTTCTGGGATGAAAATAAACAGATAAATATAGATATAGATATATAGATATAGATATAGATATACATATACATATACATATAGATATAGATATACATATAGATATATAGATATAGATATAGATATAGATATATAGATATATATCAAACCTTGTTGGCCAACAGAAATCAGGGGCTGGGTTTCAATATCAATGCATCATTTCTTTAATTAAACATATTGTTTCATTATAAAAAAATTGTAATTTGTCAAGAGTTAAAAAGGCAAAAAGTAAATTGGAAGTAATCTAGACATTTTTGTCATAAATAATATTTCCATTTATAATACTGTAAATTAAAAACAGAGACTGTTCCATTTAGGTCCTATGTTGCGGATAAGGAATTTGAAGTGCAGACTTTTTCTAACATGCATTCTCATTACTTCTTTTTTTCAGCTTACTGAGATATAATTGACATACCACATTGTGTAAGTTTAGAGTGTACAATGTGATGATTTGATACATGTATATATTGCAAAATGTTTACCACTATAAGGTTACTTAACATATCCTTCACCTCACATAATTAACATTTTGTTGTTGCTGTTGTTGTTGTTATATGAGAACATAAAATCTCTACTCTCATAGCAACTTTCAAGAACACAATATAGAATTGTTAACTATAGTCACCATGTGGTATATTAGATAGCCAGAACTTGTAAATCATGTAACTGAAAGTTTGAATGCTTTGACTAACATGTCCCAATTTTCCCCACACTTCTGTGCCTGATAACCACTATTCTTTTTAAATTTGACATTTTTAGATTCCCTATCTAAGTAAGATCATACATTACTTATCTTTCTCTATCTGACTTATTGCACTTAGCATAATACCCTCCAAATCTATCCACGTTGCCACCAATGGCAGGATTTCCTTCCTTTTTTCCATGGTATGCATATATATCACATTTTCTTTATTCATCTATCGATGGACACAGGCTATTTTGAAATTGAGGTATTGAAGTCCCCTACTATTATTGTATTGTTGTCTATTATGCCTCTCAGATCTGCTAGTATTTGCTTAATTTATTCAGTGCTCCAATACTGAGCGGATATATTTACAGTTATTATATCTTCTTGATGAATTGACCCACTTATTATATAATGAGCTTCTTTGTCTCTTATTACATAATTTGACTTAAAATATATTTTGTCTGATGTAAGTATAGCTACCTTTGTTCTCTTTCAGTTTACATTTGCATGGAATATCTTTTTCCACCCCTCGCTTTCAGCCTATCTGTGCTCTTGAAGTTGAAATGAGTCTCTTATAAGCATAATATAGCTGGGTCTTGGTTTTTTGTTTGTTTCTTTCTTTGTTTGTTTTTCTTTTCCTTTATTGACAGTTTCAGGTGTACAGAACAATGCAATAGTTATCCTTTGCACCCTTCACACAGAAGCAACCCCCCTCCCCCATCTACTGCCCTTCCACCCCCGATATCATACTTATCTATTACAATTCCATTGACTCCATTACCACACTCTACTCCATGTCCCGTGACTATATGTATATATAATTATAGCTGACATACAATATTATTCAACATCAGCTTCAGAAATACAGTGCGGTGGTCAGGCCTCTATACCAACTATTAAGCAGTCTCCCTAACAAGACATGAGTCCATCTGGCCCCCTAAAAAATATTTACAACATTATCGATTATATTCCCCAGACTGTCTTTTCTATCACTGAGGCCATATTGTCGTTACCAATTTCTATTGTCTCGTAGTTGGGTCTTGGTTTTTAATCCATCCAACCAGTCTGTGCCTTTTGATTGGAGAATGTAATCCACTAACATTTGAAGTAATGGATAGGTAAGGACTTACAATTGCCATCTTGTTAATTGTTTTCTGGCTGTTTTGCAGTTCCTTTCTTCCTTTCTTCCTCTCTTGCTGTCTTCATTTATGAACTGATAATTTTCTGTAGTGGTATACTTTTGATTCCCTTTTCTTAATCTTATGAGTACCTACTATAGAATTTGGCTGTGTGGTTACACTAAGGCTTACTTGAAACATCTTATAATAGTCTATTTTAATCTAACAAGAGTTAAACTCTGATGAAATACAAAACTCTATTCTTTTACTCCCATCCCCACATTTTTTTTAATGTCACAATTTACATCTTTTTATATTGTGTATCCATTAACAAATTATTATAACTACAGCCATAGTTAGTACTTTTGTCCTTTAATCTCTCTACTAGAGTTAAATGGTTAACACCCCACCATGTTACAGCATTTATACCATATTAGCATATTTGAATCTGACTATATATGTATCTTCACCAGTGTGTTGTATATTTTTCTTATGTATTCATATTACTATTGGGTCTTCGGAAAAGTCATGACATATTTTGCCTATATTTTTCAAAGGTCATTTATTTATATAAAGAACAAAGATCAATGAATGATATAGTGCCCATTTTGTTCAATAACGTTTTGCCATCTTTCAGTGAGCTTCGTAATTCCTTGTTCATAGAAGAACCTGTCTTTATTTGCGAAAAACTGAACAAGGTGCTGATTTACAGCCTCATCTGCACTGAACGTTATACCATGCAGGGAGTTTTGAAGAGAGCGAAACAAGTGGAAGTCTGATGGCACAAGATCAGGCGAGTATGGTGGGTGTGGCAACACATCCCATTCAAGCTCCAATAACTTTTGACGGGTGATCAAACTTGTGTATGGTCTCGTGTTGTCACGATGGAACACAACTCCTTTACAATTAACAAGCTCTGGACGTTTCTGGATGATGGATTCATTCAAACTGTCCAATTGCTGACAGTATGCATTCGAATTGATTGCTTGGTTCTTTTGTAGGAGCTCAAAAAACACGACACCTTTAAAATCCCACCACACTGAGAGCATAACCTTCCTCTGATGAATGTCTGCTTTTGATGTCGTTTGAGGCGAATCATCACATTGGGACCAAGACCATTTGTGCACCACATTGTTGTAAACAATCCACTTCTCATCACCAGTTATCAGTTGCTTCAAAAAAGGATCGTTTTCCTCACGTTTAATGAGCATATTGCAGATGTTTATATGTGCCATCAAATGAACTTCTCTGAGTTCATGCAGAACCCAAATATCAAGCTTACTTATGTATCCCAGCTTCTTCAGGTGGTCGTGAACACTTGAATGATGGATGTTCAATGTTTCTCCAATCTCTCGTGTCAAACATGGGTTTGACTTGATCAATGCCTTTATTTTGTTGTCATCAACCTCGGTGGGCCTCCCTGACCAAGGAGCATTGTTGAGATCAAAATCACCAGCACGGAATTTCGTGAACCATCATTGGCACTGACGTTCTTGTAGAGCATTGTCACCGTAAACCTTATGCAATTTTTCACAAGCTTGATGTGCGTTCTTCCCTTTATGGAAGTAAAACAGTAAAATATGGCAAAAATGCACAGTTTGGTCTTCCATCTTCAACTTGTTATAAAATCTCCAAAACTCAACCAAATCGCTCAATATTTTTTAGAATGAAGCTAGAACTGTCAGCTCTCGAATGACATAGCAATAACATAGATGCGAATGACTCTAGTACTTCCAAAACTGAACTAGTACCATCTGTTGCAAACATGCGTCATGACTTTTCCGAAGACCCAATAGTTAGTGTACTTTCATTTCAGCTTGAGAAACTCCTTTTAGCATTTTATGTAAGGTCTAGTAAAGATGAGCTCTCTCAGATTTTATTTGTTAGGGGAAGTTTTTATCTCACTTTCATTTCTGAAGGACAACTTTGTTGGGTAAAGTGTTCTTGGCTGGCAGTTTCTTTTTCCTTTCAGCATCTTGAATATATCATCCCATTCTCTCCTAGCCTGCAAGATTTCTGCTGAGAAATATGCTGATTACCTTATGAGGGTTCCCTTGTATATGAAAAAATGTTTTTTCTCTTGCCACTTTAAAAATTATCTCTTTATCTTTGATTTTATACAGTTTTATTATAATGTGTGCTGGAAAAGATTGCTTTGGATTGAAGTTTTGGGGTGCATATTAGCTTCATGTACTGGGATTTCCAAGTCTCTCCCCCGGTTTAGGAAGTTTGCAGCTATTATTGGGTTGTCAGAAAAGTCATGATGTATTTTTGTAATGAAAAACATAGAAAAAATACATCATGACTTTTCTGACAACCCAATATTTCTTTAAATAAGCTTTCTACCCTTTCCTCCCTCTCTTTTTCTTCTGGGATTCCAATTTATTTTTCATTCCTTTTTCTTTGTGTCCCTTTGATTGGGTAATTTCAAATGATCTCTCATAGAGCTGCTACTAAGCGTAAGATGTTCTTAAAGGATAACTAGGAGTTTCCCAGTTGCAGGGTAGGGGGAGGACACTCCAAGTAGAGAGAACAGAGCATGCTGGGTACAGAAAACAAATGGTAAGTCCCTGGAACTTGGTATGTATTATGATGGCATGACATTATATGATGTGGCTGAAATACTGGGTCACACAGCAGAAGGACCATGGGGTGAGGAGGAAAGGCAGAGACCAGGTCATAGATGGAAAGCCTTGGAGTTCAGACATCATCCTGCAGTCAAGGGAAGCCATTGAGGAGCCTTGAGTTGTAATAAAACAATCAGATTTGCAACACAGAAGGGTCATTTTGTAAGGAGGACGAGGCCAATTGCTGCGATCAGGAGCGGTATGCTGTTTGGAGGCAGGAAAGTTCGATAGAACACTATCATCATGGACAAGGTAAGACGTGGTGGGGACCTTAATTAAAGTGGTGGGAAAGCAGGGGAGAGAGTGGAAATAAGAGACTGAAATGATGGAATCAAGATAATTTGGAGACTGGTAAAGAAGCAGAAGAGGTCTTAGATAACTCCCATCCTTCTCGATTGGGTGTCTAGGTAGGTGGTGGTACATCAGGACAGGAATGTGGGAGAAGAGGCAACACTGTGGGTAGAGATAATCAGTTTGAGCCAAATTGAATGAATGTGCCTATAGGACACCCGGGTGAATTAAGATGTCAAATAGCTGGATATGGTACTCTCTCTGTTTTGTTTTCTAAGCTAATGTGCAATCAAACAACCCAGGAAATGTAGGCCTTCAATCAGTCAACCCTTTCCTTTAAAGTCACCATGCAGTGGTTTGTACCATAGCCCTTGGAAATGTATTTCAAAAGGAGAAAACATTCGGTCTGCACTGAATACAAAAAATTCTGGAAAAAATTAGGGCATCGATGCTGGTATCTTCAGATTTAAGTATTGCTGAGACTTGAATAAATTCACTTCATCTCAGTATATGACAACCAAATTTCATTTTGAGAGCCAAGATGTATGCATTAGTGGAAAGGAGTCATTTGGGCCATTCCGTGGTCCTGATCTCACGAATTTGTCTCTGACTCCAAGAAACCTTCTGCTTTATATACACCAAAAGGATATGGCTATGAATGAGTCAGGCTGGAGCTCTCCTAAAGGGAGTGACTTTTATTCCTAAGGACAATGTGTGCAGATCAGTCAGGGATTTCAAGACCTGTCAATTAGTCACAGATACATGTGGTGCTCGGGCGAAGTGGAGATGCTACTTGGACTTCAGCAATAAACTTGATGCCAGCAAATATTATTGCAGAAAAAGACTCCAGTTTAATCTATTGGCTTAAAGGCCTCAGGAATCCCTTTCACCATTCAATATATTTATCACCATGTGTTTCTTTACCAATAAAGAAATTGCACATTGAAATGCCTGAGTTAAATTACCTAGTAATAATGCTTTGGGTGTGCGTACGTGGGGTGGGGGCGGTAGATGGGTACAGAGAAATGTTAGGGAGCAGAAGAAACTCCTACCAAGTTTTTTTGGGGGGGAGTAAGGGCAGCATCATGTAGACATCAGTAAAGTTAAAATAAGAAAAAATAAAGTGCCAGAAGTGAAAATTTAGCATATTTCTGGCTTCAAATACCATGCTTGTTTTTCATCCATGGCATGTGCAGAGAAAGATGTAATTCTGCTGATGTGCATTAGGTTTCGTTCTCTATCACAAGTTCATTACCTACTTCAATCCCTTTGCTGGTTATTTATTAAAGAGCTACCTGCCTCTGCAAATTCTGACAGGATGCCTCATAGAAAGTAAACTTAAAATGCTAGGGTCTGTTTCTCAGCTCCACCCCACTTCATGGAGCTAAGAAATCAAAGGCTGCAGTTTGACAAAGTGGACAAGACTTCTGTGTCTCTAACCTACAGCTCCAGTCCTGATAGCACCCAAGGTCCAATCCTGACTTTTTGGTGGCTTTTGCATGTCACTCTGTCTGCTCAGACTCCACATGATTAAATTGTATTTATCATCTCCTCCTTCTCACCCTTTTGTTCTGAGCCCACCTTTCATGAATTCTCTGAATCCCCCCAAAATGTATATAAATCTCACTCATAGGCTGCACGACTCATTCTTAAACAGCAACTTTCCACCTCTGGATTTACGTTAGGACTTTAGCAATGTCATGACCCTCAAGAACATTCAAGACCAAGTGTGCTAAATCTGTGGGGGCCAGCATCTGTGGGTCTACAGCTGCCTACTTGACATCTTCATGAGGGTGTCAAACTAACCATGAGCATAACTTGATCCATGGTTTCCTCTACCCTCACCCCAAAGTGCTTCTCCTTCCTTGCTCCGTTATCACAGAGAGCGTACCATCACTCCCTAAGCTAAAGCCAGGTTCATCGTCTCACTGACTCCTCTGCCCATCCAGCTGCCAAGCCCCTTCAATATCACCTACTCAGCAGCTCTCAGATCCATTTCACTCCATTACCCCTGCCCTGCCTCAGCCCAGGCAGTTTATAGTTCCCTTTGCAGTAAAAGTCTTCTAACTGTTCTCCCTGACTCCACTCTAACTGTCATCCTCTGACTGAGCCAGAGTGATCTTTATAAAATGTAGTTTTGAACATGACATTCTGCTCCTACGCATCTTTCAATAGCTTCCTTCTGCCCCCATGATGCTTCCTGAGAGCCTCCATTACATGGCCCATTCTGGTCTTATCAGTGACATCTCAGCAGCTCTCCACTCTCACATGTGACTCCTCTCGCATACAAAGCTATCTACTCCTTCTTGTGCTTCTCAAATGTCCTGATACTTTTATTGCTTCCTCCTCATTCTAGCAATTAGGAACTCTCATTCCTAACAATGTGATCAGATTGAAGAAAACACTCATCTAAAAGCATATGTTTCTAAAGGGTATCTACCCAGAGTACATGGCCTTTATTTGGCAGAATGTCTGGCTGAAGTTCATAAAATGAAAAAGCAGGGCCAGGGATGAGCTAAAGATTGGGAAAGTCAAATTGTAGTACATACGAGAGTAAGGGGAATTATGGGTTTCAAAGGAGTGGGGTGAAGAGAGTTTGAGAGAGAAGGAGTGAGGGCGCTGAGAAAGGAGGGAAGAGGATAAGTGAGGAGCATGTGAAAATGACGGAGAGCCCAGTATCATGGTGACATGCTGTGGCCTGAGAAGAAAGATGTCTACTGAGCAATTCCCAGCATGAGGATGGCCGAGGGATTCTTGAGTGCCAGAGTGCCCATGGTTCAATTTTATATGGCTTGTCTTGACTATACTGAGTCACAATCCCCTTCGATGACCCCAAAACCTTCCATAAAAATCTGTTACAATAGCACTCTATGCCAGTGCAGAGCACTGCTCCAAGCCAGAGGTGACACAGGCATGGAGAGAACACAGGTGGTGTAGAGAGAACAGGGTGGCTGCTGGAGTTCAGGGGGACGGGGAAACAGGCTGCAGTGTGGACTACCACATGAAATGAGATGCACAGAACTTCCCAGACACCTCTGTCAGCTTGTTAGATTTGCTACCACCTGAGGGACTGTGTCTCAGGGCACTTTACCTGACATCAGAAGGAAAGAAGACACAACTCCCATAAGCCAGAAATAACTGGGGACTTCCAGGCAGCTGACCCTTGGGTTACAGTTAGAGCTCATACAAAAAAGTTATAGAATGGCTATAAAGTAAATAAATATTTTGAGTAAATAAATGCAATAATAAATATGCTAGACATGTTAAAATGAATATACTTAGAGAAGGGGTTTGGCAAAAGTCACATTGGATGGTAGATATAAAGTAATGTTACAAGAGTACTGATGACAACTTAAAAAGATTGGTCTTTAGTCTCTGGATCCTTAACTTACAAGAAAAGATATATTTCCAACAGGTCAGAGAAATAATAACATGGTTTTGATACAAATTAGGGAGAGAGAGTAAAGTGCATGGCAAAGAAAAGGGAGAGGTTGACTACCATTGTCCTAGAATTTTCACAATTTCTAATTTAGAAATTCAGGAGACTAAATAAAATTTACATTATATGTTACATAATAGAATTTATATAATAAGCAGGTAAAAGTCATCAAGCTTGGGATGTCACAATTCAGGACATATTTTAATGCCAAGAGAAATCATTTCAGACATAAAGTCTATTTCCAAAGCCTAAAAAAAATATTCCTTCACACACAGCGCCAACACTATATGTGTGAACATTTGATGCTTACTGCGGAATTACTGGGGTTTTATAGAGATGAACATCTCTTAGGACCTCAATGTTAATCAGAATTTGTGAAAGGAGTGTAAATATGTATGTAAAATATTAATATATCCTGATTCCCAAGGTGGATGCAACACCCCAGAAATTCTGGGGTTCAAGAATTCCAGAATACTTGCTAATTAACTTGGATGTATTAGTCAGTATAAGTTAGAGTACACTACAGTAACAGTTACAAAATTCCCAGTGGGGTAGCATAACAAAAGATGATTTCTAACTCACCAGTACCTTTAGCAGATCTGGGAGACTGCACAGGATTGCGGATCTCCACGCATCGGCACAGTTTTCACATTGCTTAGATTTTTACAGTTTCTCCATAACAACATACACTCCCACGGTTGCTGTGGTCTAGGAAGAAAGCATGGAAAATCACAAACTGGCTTTCATCCATAACTCACATCAGTCACATGACTATGCTTAACTTCAAGAGGGTACATGCCCCTCCCCAAAAGAAGGATCAGAAATCTTGGTGGCAAATGTTAATCATGTCTACTACAGATGTGTAGCAAGTCTTTAGATTTTACTTGTATTCCCATAGGAAAGCTAAAATGAAAATGTTTCCAGATTGTTCATGTATCAGAAGCTTTTCTCCACCTTCCTCCCACTTGTTTCTTGCTTCAGGATGGTGTGACCAAGAAAAAAAATGGACTTCAGATGCATTATTTATTTTAATCCAATCTATGTTACTAGTGAGTGGAGGTCGAAAAGCTTTCTTTTATCTATTGTGCGGTTTCTCCATCTTGGCACTATTAACATTTGGGGCAGGATCATTTGTGGGGACTGTCCTGTGCTGCAAGATATTTAGCGACCTCCCTGGTATCTATCCACCAGATGCCAAAAGCATCATCCCTCCCACTCCAGTTGTGACACTCAAAAACATCTCCAGACATTTTACCCTGGGTAGGCAAAATTATTCCTGGTTGACAACCACTTTTCTATTCACTTCTTTTGGCCACTTGGAAGGGTTCAGATCATCTAACATATGAAATGATGCAGTATTGAGGATGGATAAAAAGAGACCAGAAATGACACATTTTCTCCCAGATTCACCACTGAGGCTTTGGGCAAGTCTCTGACTCTCTCTTTACCTTATCTCTACAATGGGGAGAATAATGTTCCCTGGCTCACAAGCTTATTGTAAGAATTTAATGAGACACTAAATAATCCAGCCTTTTATCTCTTTGGGGAAACTACTTCTGTATACACCCAGTTCCTATCTATACATGGGGTTTATTTCTGGACTTCTGTTCTGTTCTACTTGTCCGTTTGTATATTACTGTAAGAGTTTCTCACTGTCCCATTATGATTATTGAGCCCTCTGTTACCTATAGGTGATTTGTCTGGGAAACTCCACCATCAGGAAAGGGACAGGGAACTGAGAAGTGAAGACAAAGGCCTACAGAAACCCTGTTCTAAAGTCAGGCACTTTTCACATTGTGAAGTCCCCCAAGGTTACTTACATGGCTTATACAGTATTGCTTCTTCAGTCCCTGTACTATCTTGTCCCTCCCACACAGGTACAGGTACCCAATAAATGGTTGTGGAGGGATTAAATGACCAATTTCAGACACAAGTCAAACAAGCTTATCATTACTGTGCCTCCCCACATCACCTTAGGTTAGAAACCCCAAATTAGGTGAGATGAAGACAAGGAAAGTATTAATACAGGCAGGACTGGCGTCAGCAACAGTCACAGGTGACAAGCTGACATTAAAAGAGGAAATTAAAGGGTAGACATTAATTAAAATATAAAACCACATACTCTGGAGAGTAAACATCCACATGCATCACAATAACCCTTTAGCTGCATTACACTGTCAGTGCATAATAATTGACACCCCTATTAATGACTCTGGCATTTTAAAAAATGCTAATTTCTACTCAGCATGTTCTATTTTTAAAAATTCAGAGTAGTGTGTAAGGCATTTGAGAAAGATTTTCATCACGGACTTCTAAAAGATGTGATTTGCAATATATGAGAACTGTAGAGATTACCTAATCTATATTCTAGATGCAGAAAGTCAGTCCCAGAAAGGTGAAGTGCATTTGACCAAGATCAGGTGACCAGAGAGGCAGCACTGGAGCTAAAATCACACGTTGCTGACTCCATGGCAAGTTCTTTTTCCACCACAGCACATCTTTTAAATTATATATATATTTCTTTAATTAATTAAAATTGCCAAATTTAATATTTGGCAACTCAATCCAGGTACACTTCAGCTATATGGGATTTTCCTGTATTGAGTTACTAATCAACTGGACTTATTGAGCCTTTGAGTTACCCAGAAAAAGTACTAGCTTAGATCTGGTAAATGTGCCAACGGAGAGACAAAGCATGATGCTTGCCTTAAGTGACTGAGCATTTTAGAAGGAAGAGGAGAATTTGTATGTATAAAGTCAGAGCAATGCAAAACAGTGCAGAGTTTTGCAATAAGTCTGAGTGTGTGGAAACTAACTCTGGGTGCTCTGGGAACTGAGAGATAGGAGAAACAGCAACACATGGCAAGTGGCCAATGATGTCACAGAGATGAGGTCGGATGGGTCACCTGAGTAGGGCCAGAGTATACGTCAACTTTGAAAAAGAAAACCAGGATGTTCCCAGTGTAAACAGCATTAGAAAACACTAAAAAGGGGGTGGATGCCTGGACCCCATTTTCTAAGCCATTCATTAGAAGAGGTTATCTAACAAGTATAAGTTATTTACGAAGATGAGGCGGGGGGGAGGGGTTAATGGTAATATTAAAATTTTAGCCTGCCCTGGAAAAATCTAAGTTGAAGGGGGAAGAGAATAAGGAAAATGGCCCGATTGTTCTAGAATAGCACTGTCTGATAGAAATATAATGCGTGCTATACATGTAATTTAAAATTTTCTAGTAGCCGCATTTTAAAAAGCAACAAATTAAACTCATTAAAAAAATACATTTTATCTAACTCAATATATCCAAAATGTTATTATTTCAGGATGTACTCAATGTACAAAAATTCCTAATGAGATATGTTACATTCTTTTAGTCATACTAAGTCTCTGAAATCTAACATACATTTCACACTTACAGCATATCTTAATAGGGATGCTGAATTCATCAGAAATATTTGACCTGCATTTAGATAAAATTTACAACTAAGAAGATGAATTCACATACCCAAGTTGTTCCAAAAACACCTAAACATCTTCCAGTAACTGAATCAAATACTAAAAATCGTTTTCTATTAATATTCACATCTACATTGACACAGCTGCTTAAGTTTTTAAATGTAAATGCCAATCAATTAAAAGGAAATAAATTAAAATTCAATTCCTCAGGTCTGCAGGAAAAATTTCAAGGGCTCAACCATACATGTGGCTAGTGGCTACGCGTTAGGCTGCACAGGTCAGGAGGTGGGTTTTAGGGGTGGGCGGCAGGGTTGCCAGTTGACATAAGGCCCTTGGATGGCAGACTCAAGTGCCTGGAGGGAAACTGCATATGAGCTAGTACACAAAACAGCCTCTCTATACTACCTACCATGATGCAAGGGGATACCAAGACAGAAACAGATTTCTAAGAAGACTAATCTGAAACAGAATAGAGGGGAAAAAGAAACAAGTCTGGGAGATCAACGGACAGTTTGTCATAGTAAATAAAATGTAAAATAATGACTGGAACTGGAGGTGGGAAGGAGAGGTGGGGGGAGTCAATAACCTGAGAAGTAGGACACAGAAGAGCCCCTGGCTGAAGACCTCAGAGAGACCTGCTTTTTGTTTGCTTGTTTTATGTTCTGTTTAGGTTTTCCTTTTGTGTTTGTTTTTTCTCTATTCTCTCTTCTACACACATTTAACAGGGGAAATTATATTCCATAGTGGTTATCTGGAGTTAAGGTTTATTGAGGTAACTCTTCTTGGGAATGGAAAGGGTCTATTATTATGGAGAACAAGAGGAAAGGAGAGACGTGGAGGGGAGAAGATGAGAGAGAGAGAGAGAGAGAGAGAGAGAGAGAGAGAGAGAGACAACAAATTTTAAATTTAGGATTTACCAATAAGTAGATAATAGGTAAAACCATTTCAGTGAGTGAGATCACCCAGGAAGGTATGTAGAATGAGAAGACAGGGGTCACCTCAGGGACCATACATTTCTAGGGACAGAGAAGCCTTCGAAGGAAAGCTTCCAAGGTGCAAAGAGGCAGAACCAGACATGTCAGGCATTTGCTCCATGGCCTCATTCACTCAACTAACATTTATTGAGACAAAGGCCTAGATGTTAACATTCTAGATACGAGAGAGGTGGGCCACCCTGGAAGACTGTACTGCTAGAGTTGCAGCTGGGAGTGAACCCCACATGGCCTCTGTCTGCAGCAAGGTCTCTGTCCTACACCAAAATAGAGTAAAAGTGTCTGGCAGGGTTCTAATCTTTGAGATTTATCAGTCTAAATTGTACTCTGTTTCCCCGAAATGTCATTCACCATTTCTAAAAATGCTCTTCAAGGAAGATCTTACCTTTACTAACAACAAAGTAGTTAGATTCATATCTTAAAGGGAAAAAAAGATGGGGCTGTGTAGAGTTGGGATCATGGAGAAATCTTCCCTTTTCCAGTAGTGATGGTGCTGGAGGCAGTTCGGGGCTTTGAGGAGGGAAGTTGGTGTTTGGTCTGCCATCTGTTAGATCCTGCAATGAGATAGGAGTAGAGGAATAGAAAAAATATAAATTAGGAGGCAAGAAAATTCAAAGGACATTCAGTTCAATATGACTGATGACACATTGCACCATTTAACTTTTGAAAATAGTGCTCAAATTGAATTAGGATAGAAAGGTCTAACTTTGTAACTTCTATTAACATAGAGATGTCACAATATTTTCCATTAGAGATCAAAGGGACCATCAGATTTTCACCTGCTCTGATGACAGATTTTTATGCTACCCTGGTGAACAATTATGATTTTACATTTGTTAGTTATGAAACTTCTATTTCCCCTGCTTTGTAATTTGGAGGAATGCTTAGTATTCTGGGTTCAATCTATGCAATACAAGAGAGAAAATTACCCATCTTAGAAGCATAATTCCTTTCATTGAACAGTTCACTTTTTTTAAAAAAAGACATTTAAAGAAAGAATTTATTCATTAAATTTAACCATTTGCATAAAACAATGCTCTCCCTCAATTCAATCCTTATTTTTGTCTTCCCAAATTTTTCATAAAAGAACTCATTGTCATTAACTTTATACTTCTCTCAGTGACACACAAGATTCTAAACTCAGAGAACCATGGGACATGCTATAACAAAAAGCAGTTTCCTGGAGTGTCTTTCTTCCCCACTCCCCGCCCCCCACCCGACATGTCATCTGCATGCCAGTTGAAGCATCACCTCTAGGAAAATGGAGCTAGTCCATAGGGACTTCTCTGTGCCCTCGCAATACCTGTACTCTCTTAGAGAACTCTGCTGACATTTTTCTCACATGTGAACACATCTGTCTGTGCAGTCCATTCAGGGAAGGAACAATACCATGCATCCAAATTATATTCTGGAGATTAGTCCAGTAACTGATCTAGGAAGCACCCAAGAAACATATGAGTGTGTGTAAGAAATAAAGAATGAATATATAAATGAACAAGCATATGACATGATTCAGAACTGGAAATCTAATTAGATGTGTTACCTTGAGAAATTCATTCACGTCTCTGAGCTTTAATGTCTTTATCACAAAAAAGAGAAATGGTGGACTACCTAGTAGACTTCTCCAGGATTTGGAAAGCATCATATATGATATTATGTGTAAAAGCTCCTGACAAATGGTGAAGTACTATGCAAATGTTAGTTATTGTCTGGATCGAGACATAAAAGCCTAGCCAAGTATAGGACAGGGATAGGAAACTATTTCCACACATCTGGGAACAGGGTCATTGTTGACCCAGATCCCCAAAATCCTGAGAAACACCCAATTAGAAGGAGTATCAACTGTTTCACCACTCCGAGGATAATACAAACAGGAACAATTATACATTCAAGCCTCCACCCTTCCTGCTGCCAGTAAGTCCATGTCCTCTCTATCACATCTTCCCATAATTCACCATGACCGCCAGGGACTACCTGATCCAAGGGGTGGGATCAGGGTGGGAAGGATGGTCTTGGTTCTTCATGCAAACACCAGGTGGACAGCCAGCTAGAAAACAGCTATCTGACAATTCTTACACAATTCTGCTGTGGTAAACAAGTCCTGTACAGTTGACTGGAAGACTAATCAAGAGCCCATCTGAAGCTGAGAGGCGTGCCACATTACATGCCACAGTGGCGCAGGAGGTTAAGTGTGGAGGAGCCTCCAGCACCAGCCACAGGCTGTGCCCAATCCCTTCTCCATAAGAACTCTTCTCCATAAACTCAAAAGCCCTCATCTCGGTCCCTGTTCAGCAGCACTTTTTCCTCAGTCACTGTATTTACAGGATCTTATTCCTCACCTCAGAAGAGGTCTTTCTGGCCTATGTTTACAGGTCTCCCTAAGTTTGAATCTTGGGAAGCAGGTATGGAATTCCAGTATCTTTTCCCACACTGAATAATGGGTACCTTCTCCTCTTATTTTTCCATCACCAAAGGAGTTCAGCAGATTTTATAGGACAATGAAGATAAGGTTCAAGGACACCACCTGCCACGCGCACTCCGTTCAATACCCGCCTTGCCAGGCAATCTATAACACAGGCAGCCACAAAGCTCTGCCGTTTTGAGAGCCAGAATATTTCTCGCTCCCGTTCATCTGCTTTGCCACGCCCTTGCTCAGGCCACACATCTCTCATCTGGATGATTGTGGCAGCTTCCTAACGCTGCTGCTTTCTATGGCTCCCCTCCAGTGCACTCTCCAAACGGTAGCCAGAGTACTGCTTCCAAACACAGATCAGATCATGTCATCTCCTTGTTTAAAACAGGTCAGACGCTTCCTCTTGTCCTCCTGGTGACCTCTTCCTGATCTTCCCCCACTGGCTTCTCCAGCTTTCCATGACACCTTCCTCGCCTCCCCTCCCCCCCTCCAGGCCCTTTCCCTGTTTCCTAGTCTTTCCTCATGTTTCATTTTACCGTTTTGGCAAATATTAATCAATCAATCTCTCCCTTCTCCTTCTCTCTCTCCCCACCTCTGTCTCTCACTTCACAACTGTACCCCATCCTGTTCCCCAGCCTGAAATAATCTTCCCTCCATTCTTGGCTGGTATGCTTCCTACTTCTCCAGTATTTCACGGTTTAAAGCCGCTTCATTGAAAAAGTCTTTGCTGGTCCCCCAAGACTAGGTTAGAGTCACGTCTTATATGCTCATACAACTATTGAACTAGTTTTATTGTATTGTAACATCCACCATGCTGGTATAGAAATTGTCTGTCTTGTTTGTTCAGTTTTTTGGGTTTCCCAATGGGAAGGGAAGCTTACTGAGAGCAGGGTCTTTATAAGAGTTTAATCCACAGGAGGTACAGAATAAAAATGTGTCACATAAATAAATAAAGCCTAATACAATTTAATGTCCAGAGTAAGTGAACTACTAAATGCAGAGCAGTGGTAATAAATAGCCTTTGTTAAGGTACAAAGCCAATTAGACCTGGATTTGACCTTCTTGAAGTTTAAATTTAAAAAGATAACTGAGAAAGATAGGTGGCAATAATCTCAGCTGTCCAAATCTTTATAGGGAAATGGTATTTTTATTTTTAAAATTGACTTTATTATAGTTATACAAGATGTTAACATAGGCGAAGATGGGGGAATAGTATACAGGAACTCTACAAAGTTGGACAATTAAGTTCGTGAACTCACCCTAGAAAAGTGCTACATACCTCATTGCTGAATATCACTATGGTCACCTTTGAAGTACTCCCCTTGGGAAGCTAGTCACCGACGCCAGCACCTAGTCCACCCTTCAAAGCAATTTTGTAACTCTTTCTCTGGAATGGCCATCAGAGCTGTCGTCTTATTACCCTTGATGTCCTGAAAGTCATTAAAATGTCTTCCTTTCAATATTTCCTTAATCTTCAGGTAAATAAAGAAGCCATTGGGGGCCAGAACAGGTAAGTAGGGAGGGTGCTCCAATACAGTTATTTGTTTACTGGCTAAAAACTCCCTCACAGACAGCGCCATGTGAGCTAGTGCATTGTTGTGATGCAAGAGCCATGAATTGTTGGTGTAAAGTTCAGGTCGTCTAACTTTTTCGCGCAGCTTTTTCAGCATAAACTTGGTTAACTGTTTGTCCAGTTGGTACAAATTCATAATGAATAATCCCTCTGATACCAAAAAAGGTTAGCAACATCGTTGCAACAAATTTGCGAACATAGTTGTCCAACTTCGTATACTATTTTTGCAGCCCTTTGGATGTCTAAAATGATCTCAAAATTAAAAGTTTTTTAAAATGCTCTTTTGTATGCATTCTCTGCATCTTAGCTATGTAATCTCCTTCAAAAAAGGAATTCCATAAATATGTCAAGACAAAAGGGATGAGAGTCTGAATATTTCCTGAAATTAATATTGATCAGGGTATGATTTTGGAGTGCCTAAAACACTACATTCATTGCATTACTAAAAGTATCATCATGTATTTGGTCTATTTCAACTTTCTTTTCTTGCTATAAAGATAAAAACAGATATCAAAAATTACCACAAACAGCTTTGATTCTCAAAATTACATAATGCCTACAATGGCTAAAATCTTATTTTTAGGTAAGAAGCTGCCACATCAATTTAGCTGAAATATACTACAATTGTAACACAGTTCAGTAATAGGTTACATATCTCAATTACAGAAAACCCTTACGAGAGAGAAAAAATCATATGAAAAGCGACGCCCCATGCTGAGGATATAAGCTTGATAAAAACCAGTGAAGTGGGGGAAAAGTGTCTATCTAATTTCATGTTTTCATTATATGTTAAAATATAGATTAAAATGTTGTCCTCTAACAAATTACCTCTCTGCCATACAGCTGATGAATAGTATGAGTTATAACATGATATAGAACATAACATAAAATAATACATTTAATATAATTTATGATATATATAACTTAATTATTTAAAAACATGATTATTCCAGTTCTCTTTTAGTCTGCTATAAATAATCACATAACTAGGCTATGTTACACTAATGTAAAGGGGTATTAAATGGGGCTTTTCTGATTGTCTAGGGGTCCCATAAAGCCCCAAAGCTGAGGTCAATGGGTATCAAGTGTCAAGTCACTCTAAAGACAGGTGATGACTTAGTCACCTAAGTGGCTGGTTCAGTGACCACCACTTACCTCCAGATTTTTTAGGAGAAACCCAGAGAGACTTATTAGAAAAATTAGAAGAGAGGTTATTTGTCAAAGTGAGAACAAATGAGAGCATCCTGGCATTTTTGTTTTCTTCCTCATGGGGACTTTCTTTCCTCCTTCAAACTAGGTCAAGGGGGCCAAGGGGGCAGCAAGAAAGTCCTTTGAGGGAGATGGGAGGATAGGACTAGCGAAGAGGGAAAGGGCCTGGAGGAGGGGAGGGCGGGGAAGGTGTCATGGAAAGCTGGAGAAGCGAGTGGGGGCAGATCAGGAAGAGCGTGTAAAATCATGTCAAGGAGGTCACCAGGAGGACAAGAGGAAGCGTCTGACCTGTTTTAAACAAGGAGATGACATGATCTGATCTGTGTTTGGAAGCAGTACTCCGGCTACCGTTTGGAGAGTGCACTGGAGGGGAGCCATAGAAAGCAGCAGCGTTAGGAAGCTGCCACAATCATCCAGATGAGAGATGTGTGGCCTGAGCAAGGGCGTGGCAAAGCAGATGAACGGGAGTGAGAAATATTCTGGCTCTCAAAACGGCAGAGCTTTGTGGCTGCCTGTGTTATGGATTGCCTGGCAAGGCGGGTATTGAACGGGGTGCGTGTGGCAGGTGGTGTCCTTGAACCTTATCTTCATTGTCCTATAAAATCTGCTGAACTCCTTTGGTGATGGAAAAATAAGAGGAGAAGGTACCCATTATTCAGTGTGGGAAAAGATACTGGAATCCCATACCTGCTCCCCAAGATTCAAAGGGTAGAATGTAAAGGGAGTCAGACGAAGTCATTTCTCACCATGAAATGCGGTCGTGTCAAGGCCTTCATGAGGATCTCCAAAAACCACATCCAAACAAGCCCTGAGAGAAAGAGCCTGCAGTGGGACACTTGCTGCTGTGACACCGGTACCAACAGGTAGAACGTGCCACAGCCAGTCCAGAAGGATTGCTCCTTGCCTCCAGTCTCCATTCACGAGGCAGCCAGGACAGCAGAGAAAGTGGAGGTCACAATACAGTTCAGTTCCTTTCCTTACTGCTGCTCTGCAGAACTGAGGGCCAGGCCTAAGCACAGAAGGGGAGGAACGTTTCTAATTAAATGGGAGATTACTTTTTAACAGTTTCCATTGTAAAATGTAAATGTATTCATCTTGTTCCAAAAAATAAACATTGTAAAAAGATCATCAGTGAAAAAAATTGCTTCCACTTCTGTTTCAATCACCTACTTCTCCCTATGAAATAATTATTTTTATTAGTTTCTGAATTAGTTTCTTATGGCTACTGTAACAAATTACTACAACCTTGGTGGCTGAAAACAATAGAAATGTATTCTCACACACTTCTGGAGGCCAGAAGTCTGAACGCAGTGTCACCGAGCGGAAATCAAGGTCCACACTCCCTCCAGAGGCTCCAGGGGAGACTGTTCATTGTCTCTTACAGCCTCTGGTGGCTGCTGGCACCTCTTGACTTGCGGCTGCATCATTCCATTCTCTGCCTTCATGGTCACTCGTCCTTGTCCTCTTCTGTGTGTGTTATCACTCCCTGCCTTTCTCTTACAAGGATACTTGTGATGGCATTTAGAGCCCACCTGTATAATCCAAGATCACCTCCTTAATTTACAACTTTTGCCATATAGGTAACAGGGACAGGTTCCAGAGTTTAAAAAGTGCATATAATGTTAGGGGCCATTATTCACCTTACCACAATTTCTTATGCATCTCTCCAGATATAAGCAAATGTAAGCATATAGGGACATTTATTTTTCACTTTCTAACACAGAAGGTAATTTACTATATACTGTTCTGTGCCCTACTATACTGATTGAACAATAATATATGTTGAGATCTTTCCAAATTACATCATAAAGAGCATCCTCCATTTTTATAGGTACATACAATACCACTGAATGGATGCATGCAATTTATTTAATCAGTTCCTTTCAGTTTTTATTTTCTTGCCATTACAAACAATGGCAAAGTAAACAACTTGGTACGTGTGTACACCTATATATACAATACACATACATACATGCTTGCAAATCTATTTTAGGATAAATTTTTGGAAGTAGGGTTTGTCGAAGGGCATATGCATTTGTAATTTTGTTTGGGTATCGCCCGGTTGCCTGGTTAGGAGATATATCCATTTGCACTCCGACCCATAAAGTTTGAGAGAGCCTGTTTCTCCATGTCCTTGTGGCAGAAGGTACTGGCACAAATCCAAAAGAACATTTGGATCTGTGTCAATTCAATCGATGGAAAATGTTATCTCAGTGAATAGCTTGTGTATGTGTGAACATGATTTTTTAAAGTTACAGAATATTCCATTATGTGAATGAAACAAACCCTAAAACCACTTTCCTAGCAGAAACAAAGAAACTATGGCCATCTGTACACATATGTTTTGTACACCATCTGTATACATATACGCCTATCTGCTGTCTATTATTTCCTTAGAATAAATATCGAGAGGTGGATTCTCAAGGTTATAGTAGAGAATTTTTTTTTATAATTTTGAAAACAATTTCGAGTTACAGAGGTGTTCCCATCCCTTGGCTCCTTTGTCTCAGGTCCTACCTCTGGAGCCATCATGTTCCACTCTCCCAGCTGCTTTATCTCAGGATCCACTTCAGATGACACTTCCTTCCTCCTGTAAACCTGTCAATACCCATCTCTTTAAAGGTAAGCCTTCTGAGGATCCTAATAAAGCCCTGATTTCTTATGTTCCCTGGACAAAAGCTGAACTGTGATCCATATCCAAAGATTTTCCCCAAATAACCGAGGATGCGCACAGATTTGCTGAGGAATTTAATAGTCATTCAAACTTATCAACCTGGTTTCTCTGGCTTATATCAGCTAGTTTCTCTGCTTGTCACTGAAGGCCAGACTCAGCATTGAATGAAAACTGCTAACTGGGAGAATCCTGAAAGGCCTCTAGAATTACAACCAGGAGAGGACTCCACTAACTTTTTGTATTATCAGGCTTGTGCAATTGCTAAATGCCTTCATCAGGCAATTCACAGGACTTTCCCAGAGCCTGTGAATTGGAATAAAATTCAGGCTTGCTCACAAAAGTTTGATAAACCTGTTCATGAATATTATAATCGACTTCAGACTGTTTTCAAAAAGAATTATTCTCTTCTTTCAGAGGCTGATTCCACTCAGGTAGCTTTTAAGTCTATAATTATTAATGAGCTGAACTGAAACCTTTCTGTGTTAGTGAAAAGGACCAGGATGGAACGGGACATGACGTCCACTCTTTTGGTCAATTCGGCAAATCAGCTTGCTCACACACTAGATGGGGAAAAAAAACCTAAAAGAAAAACAGCTAAAATTGTTCATTTTCAACTCTGGCAAAATAAAGGTCCCTATTCAAAACCAAAAGCCTCCCAGTTTCTGGCGTCACTGCAAAGAGCCAGGACATTGGAAAAGAGATTGTCACAAATTCAAGTGCTCCAGGCACCTTTGGTCTTCTAATCAGCCCTTCCAATGTCCTCCTAATCCCCAATGACAGGACTCCAAAGAACTACAGGGTCTATTTCCATTCTGCCCTCTTAATCAGCTCGAAGAAATCACCCCCCAAGTTGGAAATGACTCTCTGTGTCCTTACTGACATCAGAGCCACACTCTCGGGGCTCAACCCCTCTGCTATAAAGCAGCCCCTGCCTTGGAGCACTAGCACAGTTCAAATAGTGGGTCTCTAATAAAACCTCAACAGGTTCCGGTCTCTGAACCAATCCCTTTTTGTTTAGGTCTTTGGGAGATACTCACCCATTTTTCTTTAATGACTGCCCCTTCCCGTCCCGCCCCCACCCCATTCATTAAGCTGAGACTTCTTAGAAAAGTTGCATGCCAGAATTTCTTTCTCTCAAAAGGGGGAAATATAATAACTCTAGAATTTTATAGTAGCCATCAACACAGGCAATCAGGTAAATTACATGACCCTTTGATATCTTTTATTTACTCCATTTCCAATGGCCCTGTAGCTGAGTCTGGGGGCCCAATCACTTGTCCCTATTGGATCTGCTGCCATCCTCTTTATGGGCAAAATCTTCAACTGATATTGACAGAATCCACAATGCACCTCCTATCAAGCTTCAAATGGATCCCTCAAAATCCCAGAATCAATCAACGCCCCATAAGTAAAGAAGCCCTTCAAGGTATAAGGCCCATAATAGAAGATTGTAAGACTCGGAGCCTCATGATCCCTTGCACTCATCCCTGTAATACTCCTGTTTTACCTGTGAGAAAACCCAAGAGCTGAGGGCAGAGGTGTGTCCAGGACCTCCAAGCAATAGCCAACATTATCAGTTGACACCCTGTTGTTCCTCTCATCTACTACGACAGCCATCCCAGCTGAAAGCACATTCTTCACTGTAAATGATTCATGCAGTGCATTTTTGAGTATTCCAGTTGATAAAGCTAGCCAATACATTTTTGCCTTCAATTGTGGGGGGGGAGGGGGGGGGACGGCGTGGGGAGAACAATCCACCTGGACAGTAATGCCTCAGGGCTTTACTTCTCAGAAATCCTGAAGGCTGACCTGGATTATATAATGCCCCTCGGGGGTTCTACTTTGTTGCAGTATGTGGATGACAGCTTCTTTGCTCTTTGCCTCAAGTCTCCTCACAGAAAGACAGCATCCACTTGCTAAAGCTTTTGTCCTTTGAAGGGACATAAGGTCGCCAAGAAAAAATTGCGGTTTTCCCAAACCGAGGTTCGATATTTAGGGCAGCTGATATCAAAACAAGGGCAGCACATACGTCCAGATAGGCACCACGGTGTTCTTAGTTTCTATTCCCCAAACCCAACACTGATCATCTACAGTGAGGTTTTCTCAGGCTGATTGGTTATTGCCAAAATTGGATCCCAGATCTCTCTCTTATGGCTAAATTTCTGTATGTTTTAGTAAAAAAAACGAGAACCCAAATTTATGGGCAAAACAGGAAATGGCCTTTAAAGCCTTAAACGAGAACTTAATGATCCCCCCCCCTGCTTTTGGACATCCCAATGATCAGATCCTCCTTTTCCTTTTTGCATATGAAAAGGAAAGGAATGCCCTTGGGGTACTCACCCAAAAGACATGGGGACCACCATAGACCCCTAGGACACTAGTCAGCAACTGGGCCCTGTGGCACGGGGATGCCCCCCTGATCTTAGAGCCATTACTGCCACTACCTGCCTAGTTAAGGCCACAGAGGAAATTGCTGGGGGATCCCCTCTAACCATCTTTGTGCCCCACGCAGTAGAACCCCTTCTGAATTCTCAACACACTCAACATTTTTCAGTTAGCCGCCTCCACCTCCTATGAAATCCTTGTTAACTGCTCCTCACATGACTCTTTCATGTTGTAATAACTTTAACCCTGCTACTCTTCTCCCCTCCATTACCAAAGAAGCCCCCTTAGACTGCCTAACACTGATGGATCACCTCCTGACCCCTCACGATCATCCGCAAGAAACTCCTGTAATGTCAACTTCTCATGGCTCACTGATTACTCTTATTTAAAAGGTGGAAATGGAAAATATTGTTCTGAATACACAATATCAACACCCTCTGATATAACTGAAGTGGCACCTTTGCCTTCAGCTACTATGGCTCAACAAACCAAATTATAAGTATTCATATGTGCCTACACCCTAACCAAGGACAAAACTGACAACATTTATATTGATAACAGATATGCTTTTGGACTAACTCATGATTTTGGAATGTTGTGAAAGCATGGCTTCCTTATTTGCAGCAGAAATAAAATTTTAAATGGCCCATATGTTCAGATGCTATACTTTGACCTGCTGCTTTACTTATTATTAAGTTCCCAGGGCATTCTAAACTTGACTCTCTAGAAGCTAAGGGAAATCACCTTGCTGACACTTTTGCAAGGAATGCTGCCCTTACAGGAACCAACAGCAGTTAAGTCAATGTCATGGTCCAAAGAGATATTTCTTCAAATGACAACTTAGAAAAACTGGCCACGTAAGGCCAACAATTTGCTTCAGAGATAGAAAGACAAGATTGGAAATCCAACAACTGTTGGTTTGATAGAAAGAGAAAGCTCTAGTTCGGGCCAAAAAACAACGCAGTCCTACCAGGGACGCTAAAATTCTCACTCGTAACTACTATACTCGTATGTACATGAAACCATTGGCCCACTGACAAAATGATAGCATTTATGAATCAATATTGGTGGGGAGATATTATTAAGGCCGTGAAAAGTGCCTACCTTATTGTCCAAAGTGCAACCCAGGAAAGCCTGTTTGCACTGTCTCTGGACATTTTAAACTTCCTAATGGAACATTCAAGATCTGGCAAATAGATTTCATACAGCTTCCCCCATCTCATGGATACAAATGTGTTTTAGTCATGGACTGTATGTTTTCTCACTGGGCTGAAGCTTTCCCTTGTAGACAGGCTACTGCCTCTTTTGTAGTTCAAGTCCTTTTGGAAAAGATTATCCTTACCTGGGGGATCCCTATTGATTACTATTGTCATAGTAATCAGGGAACCTATTTTATTGGTCGAGTTCTTTGTGCCATTTGGCTAGTTTTGCAATACTTTCACTATGCTTACCACCCTCAATCCTCAGGTTTAGTCAAATGCACTAATGGCATTATTAAGCCTCGACAGGCCAAATTTGTAGAGGCTCTCTAAACACTATTGCCAAAAACACTGGTCCTTATAAATCTCACCTCTACCACCTTTGGAACTCATAAACTGTCATCTTTGAGATGCTCACAGGGCACCCAATGCACCCGGTCCCTGCCTCATTTGATCCACAGCTGATGAAAGGAGATATATTTCAATATTGTAAAGGCCTAATTGCTTCTATCAAAATTAACCATGCTCTGGTAGAGCAATCTTTTCACAGTATGTTCCAGGGAGACGAAGACCTTAAGCAACACACTTTGCAACCTGGTGATTTCATCTATTGGGAAAGACACCCCCAGAAAGACTCTCTTCAACCTTGGCTGGAAAGGCCCCTATTAGTCACTGATAACCAATCCTTGTGCCACCAAACTCCAGGGAATAGACTTTTGGGTTCATGCAATACCCTAAAGAAAGTACCAAACCCTGACTGGACTTGCGAGTCATCTGGTGACCTGAATGTAAATATTCCCTCGAAACTGAAGCAGACATCAGATGAGCAGCTTTCCCAAGATATTGGGACCAGACCTATTGAAAGTTGTCTGCCAAACCTTTGATGCTGACTCTAGTTCCTTGAGGTGTAAAGTTGTTTACTTGAAGATCTTTGTTTCTTCCTAATGTAGGCATTCATTGCTATAAGCTTCTCTCTTGGCACTGCTTTTACTGCAACCCAAAGTTTTGATACGCTGTTTCCATTTTTGCTCAAGTTATTTTCTCATTACCCTTTTGATTTCTTCTTTGACCCATTGGTTGTTCAGGACTGTGTTGTTCAATCTCCACATATTTGTGAATTTTCTACATTTCCTTCTGTTATTGATTTCTAGTCTCATACCATTATGGTCAGAAAAAATACTTGATATGATTTCAGTCTTCTTAAATTTGTTAAGACTTGTTTTGTGGCCCAATATATGATCTATCCTAGAGAATGTTCCATGAGCCCTTGAGAAGAATGTATATTCTGCTCCTATTAGATGGAATGTTCGGTATATGTATGTTCGGTCGATTTGGACTATAGTTCAGGCTCAGTGCTTTCTAATTGATTTTCTGTCTGAATGATCAATTCATTGTTGAAAATGGGGTAGTGAAGCCCTCTACTATTAGTGTACTGCTTTCTATTTCTCCCTTTATATCTGTTAATAATTACTTTATATATTTAGGTGCTCTGATGTTGGGTGCATATATATTTACTATTATTTCCTCCTGATGAATTGGCCCATTTAGTCATTATATAATGACCTTGTCTTTTATTACATTTTTTACTTAAATTCTATTTTGTCTGATATAGGTATAACTATCCCTGTTCTCTTTTGCTTTCCATTTCCATAAAATACCTTTTTCCATCCCTTTACTTTCAGTCCAGGTGTGTCCTTAAGCTGAAGTGAGTCTCTTGTAGGCAGCATACAAGTTGAATCTTTTTTAAAAATCCATTCAACCACTCTATTTCTTTTGATTGGAGAATTTAGTGCATTTACATTTAACGTAATTATTGATAGATAAGGACATACTAACGTAATTTTGTTCATTGTTTTCTGGGAGTTTTGTAGATTTTTTTTGTTCCTTTCTTCTCCACTTGCTTTCTTCCTATGTGATTTGATAATTTTCTATTGTGGTATGCTTTGATTCCTTCTCTTTATCTTTTTCTCTATCTACTACAGGCTTTTGCTTTTTGGTTAACATGAGGCTTACATAAAATATCTTTTTTTTTAAAGATTTTATTGGGAAATCTGGGAAGGGGAACGAACAAGTTGCTGTCCTTTTGTTCTTCAGTCTAGTTGTGGAGGACGTCGCTTCACTGGCCCATGTTGGTATTATCATTGCGCTCTTCCAGGCTGAGGCAGTTTGGTCGCTGGCCATTGGACCGCTGCTCATGGCAGCTCTTGGCAGCTCATGCCAGCTGCTGACCACTCACGGTAGCTAATGGCAGCCCACTGCAGCCCCATTGCAGCCTACGCCATCGCCAGCAACTCACAACAGCCCAGCTCTAGGTCGAGCTGTTGTTCATCATGTTAGCTGTAGAGGGCGCAGCGTCCCTGGCCCTCATATGTGGGATCCGAACTGGGGCCTTGTTGCTCAGAAGCCAACTCAACCAATGAGCCACTTGGCCAGCCCCCTCAAATACCTTATGTCTATTTTAAGCTAGTAACAACTTTGTTTGCATACAAAGCACAACACTTTTACTCTGCCCTCCCAATTTATATTTCTAATGTCAAAATTAACATCTTGTATAGTGTGTACCCATTAACAAATTATTTTAGCTATAGTTATTTCAAATACTTTCATCATTTAACCTTTACACTAAAGCTATAAGGGAATTATACACCGTTACAATGTTCATGTGCTGTGAATTTGACTATATGTTTACCTTTAGCAATAAGTTTTATACTTTTTAAATTTTTGTACTTCCTTTTATGATTTCTAGTTAGTATCTTTATTATGATTACTAGTTAGTATCCTTTCTTTTCAATTTGAAGAACTTCCTTTGGCATTTCTTGTAAGGTAGACCTAGTAGTGATGAACTCCATCAGCATTATAAGGGGAGGGAAGCGGTTCCCTTGTATGTGACTCACTTCTTTTCTCTTAATACTTTCAAGATCCTCTCTGTCTTTGACTTTTGACAGTTTTATTATAATGTGTCACAGTGAAGTCTTCACTGGGTTGAACCTGATTGGGAACCGTTGAGCTTCATGTACCTGGGATGTCCACATCTTTCCCCAGATTTGGGAAATTTTTAGCCATTATTTCCTTAAATAAGCTTTCTGCTCCTTTCTCTTTTCCTCCTAGAATTCTTATAATGCAGGTGTCGTTTGCTTGATGTCCCACAGTCCTGTGGGCTTTCTTCATTCCTTTTCATTTCTTTTTCTTTCTTCTCCTCCCGCTGGATAATTTCAAATAACCTATCTTCTAGTTCACTGATTCTTTCTTCTGCTTGATTGAGTCTACTATTGAAGCTCTCTAATGTGTTTCTTATTTCAGTCTCTGTATTCCTCAGCTCCAGAATTTGAGTGTCCTTTTTAATGTTTTCTCTCTTTGCTGAACTTCTCATTTTGTTCTTGTACTGTTTTCCTGATTTTGTTAAAATGTTAGTCTGTGTTCTCCTGTAGTTCTCTGAGTTTCTTTAGACCAATGATTTTGAATTCTTTGTCAGGCAATTGGTGAATCTCCATTTCTTTGTGGTCAGTTACTGGAAGTTTATTGTGTTCCCTTGGTCGTGTCATGTTTCCCTGGCTCATCATGATATGTGCAGCCTTGTGTATGTGTCTGCACATTTGAAGACGCGGTCACCTCTTCCAAACTTTATGGATTGACTTTAGTAAGAAAAAGCCTTCACTGTGGTTCAGGGCATAGTGGAGCATTCTGTGGCCCTTGGTCTAGTGATGTAGGATGCCAAGTGTGGGGGTACGTGGTGCCTCCAGGTCTGAGGGGCGGGGGGTGGGGCTGGTGTCTCTTTGGCTCAGGAAGCTGTTTTCCACATTGACAACTCCATGATCCTTTGTGGTGAGAGCTGCAGGGTGTCTGTAGTGGCTGCAATGGATGTTGGGGTCCTCGGTGGTGCCTCCAGGTCCTGAGGTGAGGAACTGGGGCTGGTGGTAGCTCTGGCCAGAGCTGGTGGTGTACACACACTTAGCTGTGGGTGCTGGCTGTAGGCATGAGGGGCATGCAGACATATAGCTGGAGGGACTAACTGTGGGTGTGTCTGTGGCAGTGGAGTCCTGTGACAGGAGTCAAGCTGTATCCAGGCGTATAAGCAGGTGCTATGGCCTGGACTTTTGGCATGCATTCATGCATCTACAGAGGGTAGCTGCAGGTATGTGCACAGTAGTATGTGTGTGTGGGGGGGAGGGGGGGTTGGCCACACAAACCTAAGCTGGCGTTATACACCCACACAGCATCAGAGCAGTGGCTGGTTGCCAGTGCAGATCCTCGGTCCTGGGCATCCTGTAGCAAAGTGGTTAGGGAGAGGGAGAAGGGAATGGGGAGGGAATCAGGCAGCTGGTGTCTGCAAATGTAAAACCTGTGGGGCCATTGGTTTCCTCAGTGGCAAAAGCTGCCAGGATCCTCTGTTGAGCAGTCTGCTGGGGTCAGTGATACTCGGTGATGAAAGCTACAGGGCTCCTCTGCAGAGCAGGCCACTGAAAACCACATTCACTCCCACCATGGCTACTACTGGCAGTCCCTGCCATTCTTCCTCGTCCCCAGCCATCTCAAGGTGTATCAACTATGCCAGTCTCTGGGTGGGGCGAAACTCAAGCGAGTCTTCTGCAGTGTCCTGAAAGACGCTGGTCACTCACCCTGTTCTCTTTTGCCCAGCAAGGGGAATTTGGGCCAGGGAGCTCCCTCTTGGCACTGAGCAGAGCTGACCAGGCACTGGGATGATGCAGGAAAATGAAACTGTTCTTCCTACCCTTTTCTGTGCAGTTGTTCTCAGGGTTTGGTTTTTTTGTTTTGGTTTGGTTTTTTTCCTCCATTGTGTTGCTGAAGCTTCTTAAATGGACTCGTGAGTTCTCACAGAGCTATTTTTGGGTGTGGATGGCTAATTCGTTGAGGGGGGACAGAGGCTTGGGTCTCCTGCTCCACCATCTTGGTGACGTCACTCTCATTATGCATTTTAATTCAGCAAATAATTTCAACTGAAGACATGACAATTATTGTTGTGTACAATATTCATTCATGTATATTTACTGACTATGTATCTTTTCATGTTCTTCATTCCCTCCTGCATTTTCATGTTTCCATATACTATCATTTTGTTCCTCTCTGAAGAAATCCGTTTAATATTTGTTTCAGAGCAGGCCTGCTGACAATGAATTGCCTTAGTCTTTGTCTGAAAATGTCTGTATCTTTATTTTGAAGTATATTTTTGCTACACATAGAATTTTAGGCTTACTTTTTATAAGAAATTGAAAGATGAATTCCATTGCTTTCTGGTTTCAAATGCTTCTGATAAGACATTGGCTATCAATTATATTGTTGTTCTGTTAAAGGTAATGTATCTTTTTTTCTCTAACCATTTGTAAGCTTTTCTAATTGACTTTGTCTTTGTTTATCAGCTGCTTTTCCATGATGCACATAAGTGTGGTTCCCTACTTTTGTTTTCTGGAGTTTTCTAAGCTTGTTGAACTTCCAGGTTGATGCCTTTCATCATTTTTGACCAAATTCTGAACTATTAACTTTTCAAATATTGCTTTTGCCTCCATTCTCCTTTTCCTCTGGGATTTCAATTACACAAATGTTAAACCATTTGACTATGTCTCACATCTCTTATATGCTAATCTTTTTTCCACCTTTTCTCTCTCTGCTTCACTTTTCAGTATTTTTAATTGACCCATATCCCAGTTCATGAATCCTACATTCCACTGTCCCCTCTGCTGCTGAATTCATACACTGAATTTTTAATTTTAGATAAGACATTTTTCTGTTCTAAACTTTCTATTTCATTATTGTTTAGATTCCGATTGTTTCACATTTTTCATCCTTTAATCTAGTTTGTCCTTTTCCTCTATTTTGAGTATATTATATAACATATTTTAGAATTCTTCTCTAACTTCAACATCAGCAACATCTGTGGGTCCAGATCTATTTTTTCCTCTTAATTACCAGTCATAGTCTTGCCTCTTTGCATATCTAGAGGTAATTTTATTATATACCAAAGAGGTATAGAAGAACCAAAGAGGTTTCATGAAAAAGTTTCCCTGTTGTTTCATTAGTCAATTAGGGTGAGTAGCTAATCAGCTCAATCCAATCAGAAATTGAACTTGATCAAGGATCTACTGCAAGTTTTGTAAGACTCAATCTTCTTCTGGTATGTTCCTGTTCCTAGATTTTAGAAGTACAGATCTCTTCGGATCTAGAAGCTAACAGAAAGTTTATGACCTGTAGAAGTTTTCATTTTATCCCTTTAGCCTCCGACTTCATTTGGCTTCAAAACGTGGCAAATGTCTTGAAGGGGAAACCAGCCATTGAAGCAGAGCTCCTTTCTGGCAGTCCTGTACAATTGAAGGAGATTTTGGTAGGCCTTTTAGAAGTTTTTGTGCTAGCTCCCCCATTTCGTGTGCAGCCACAGAACTAGGAAAATATCCCAAGGTGAAAACAAGGCCCCTTCATGTTTCAATTTGTCACTACAGCACTATACAACTACTAAAAGGTTGCTGACTTCTGGCCCCAAGCAGAAGCCCTTTGCCTGGACCAAGCCTGATCCAGTCGGCTCCCAGATAAACAAAGGGCTGGCAATTATCAAGTTACTTTGGAAGAATTTTCCCTTTTATGTATAATTTTAGTTCATCCAGTCCTTGTTTCATAGCTCTCTGAATCCTTTTAAACATGATTTTTGTGATGTATCCAGTTTTGTCTAGTGGGAGAATGGGTCTGTGACAACCTATTTCATTTCACTGATATAGGAGAGTCCAGTTTTTTTTCAATGCAATTTTAATTTAATTTTATTTATTGCTTGAAGTTGCATGTTGTTAAATGTTTATTTGCATTTCCTTTACCATTAATTTTTTTGTTTCTTTGCTTTTTCTTTTCTTTCCCTTTATCATTTTCAAGACACTTTCTCTGTATTATAGATATTAGTCCATATTTTGAGATATGTCACAAGTGTTTTTCCAGTGTTATCTTGTCTTTTGATTTTTTTTTATGAAGACATTTTGACTTTTTTTTTCTTTTAATGTGACTAAAATTTATGGCTTCTGGATTTTGTGAAATAGGAATGATGTCTTCCCCACTCCAAGTCAACATGGAAGTTATCCCTTATTTTCATCTAATATTTTTGTTTCTTTTTATACTTGATATTTTGATCCATATCAAAATGATCCTGGTAATAGGTACATTCTACCTTTTCTCCCCCAAATGGCTATGTGGATTTCCTAAGACCATGTTTTCTTCACTGAAGTGGAATATCATCATTATTACATACTAAGTTCTCCTATGTATTTGGTCCTGTTTCTGAATTTTCTATTCTACCATGGTGTGTGTCTATTTGTGCACTAGAAACACACTTTTACTTATTGTATTTTATTATATATCTTAATATCCACTAGGGTAAATCTCCATTCTCCACCATACTTTTCTTTTTCAGAGTTGTCATGGCTTTTCTGGCATACAGATTTTTCCACAAGAACTTTACAATCAACTTGACTTAAACAAAATCTATCGGTATTTTCATTGGGATTGGGTTAAATCTGTAAACATAGAGACAACTGAAATCTTAATGACACTGTCTTCCTATCTAGGAATATATGTATTACTATTTTTTTAAAAAGTCTTTTTTGGATCCTTTAGTAGTATTTAAACGTTCATTCAGAACTTGCACATTTCTTGTTATGGGTACTTTTTTGTTGTTACTGTAATTATGATATATTTGTTTTATGTAGTCTCATTTTGAAAATAAGAGATTAAACAGAACTTTACAATACGTGAAAATGAGATTGCTCTTCAGTACCTAAAAGTATCAGAGAAGCTATAGGGATATGCTAGAAATACTATTTGACAGTAGGAAAAGAAGATTGCTTTCACTGAGTTTTTAAAAAACTGTTTTTATAAAATGGGATAGATTCAGTGAAGGAGTTCAAAGTACTCATCTCCCCAAATTCTATCATCAACCCAAAATAAAAAACCTGAGAGTCTTCCTTGACTACTCCCCTCACCTTCCACTGACCGTCTATCCAGTTTTTAACTAACGGTGAGCACCGAAATCACATTTGTGGCTTTAAAAAATACACATACTCAAGTTCTACCCTTGACCATTCTGGTGCAGGTCTAGGGCAAATCTAGGCGTGTGTGTGTGTGTGTGTGTGTGTGTGTGCACACGCACATTCAACTCCAGTGATTCTGATTCTCCACATTTTAAGAATGATGAATAAATTACAAACTACGTCCTGCTGATGATACATCCTAAATAGCTCTGCAAGACAATTCTTCATTTTTACCTCTGCCAATTTAAATCAATACCTCATCATCTCTCACCTAGACCACTCTAGCAATCTCCTCATTGCTATTCCTTAATCTACTCTTTATCCCTTAAAATCCAGCCTCCAAACAGCTAACGTCATCCACATAAAATAAAAATCAGATCATGCCACTTGCCAACCTAAATTCCTTCAAAACTTCCCATCTGTGATTCTTACACATTGATCCACTGAGTAGTGCCAGTCCATAAGTTTTCACTGGTGGCACAACGAGCCAGAGAAAAATAAAGCCATTGTGGTGATTTTTTTTACAAAATTCAATTTTTTCCGGCTATTTGTTATCAATTGTTTAATATTTTAAATTCAAATTTTCTTTTATTCACAGGATAGGGGCTTGGTGGCACTTTTATTACTCCCTACGGGGCGAAAATAAAAATTGTTAAAAATTTTCTGGGCCACCCCGTTTTTTAAAATAAACCCGCCCTAAAGATTAAAATCCCGGGAACCGGGGATTGAGGAATGAAGTAAAAGCTCACCAATGGGACATGTAATATGAAATTCCTCGCCCCCCCCACATTCCAAACCAGGTTTAGCTTTTAATTAAAATTTCTAAAACTTACTTTCCTTAATTTGTTTCTTTTTTTAAAAATCATACCCTTGTTATAACTAAACCACAAATTATGTCCAAATTCTAATCTAAGTTGGAAGAAAAACCTATCAAAACCAGAAAAGGGACCTGGCCAAAAAGGAAGTTAAGATTTTTGAGTTTGGAGGTAAAAACCCTGGATTTCAATTTAAGTTAAACATTGTAACCGGTTTTTAATTATTTAATATTAAATTTTTAATATTACTACCTGGAAAAAAGTATGGTATACTATAATATTGTATACTGGGGGAAACTGACCTGGTCTTGGAGGGTCAGAGGTTTCTATAAGAAAGTAAATTAAGAACTGAGACATGAAGGATGTACGGGCATGAAACTATTAGTAGGTAAATGGGAGAGTGGGGCTGAAGAGAACACAGCGTAGGTAACAGCAAAGCATGTGCAGTTTGAGGTGAGAAGCAAAATGCTGTGCTTGAAGAATGGATGGGACGTTCGCGACCAGGGCCTACAGGGACAGGAGTAGAATTCTAGCTAGGCTCATGAGGTAGGCTAGACGACACCATGCCTTACATGCCACATATGGATTCTGATCTTTATTCTACAAGTGAGATAGGAAGTTGCTGAATCAACACTGAAATAGTGGAAAGATGATGAATGCAGATCAGATTTGTGCTTTGACAACTGTGGCTGCTGTTTGGAAAACAGGCCTAGAAGAAAGCAAGAGTAAAAAACATGAGGACAAGTTGGGAAGCTGCTGCAATAGTCCAGATAAGAAATAATGGTAGCGTGGACTAGGGAGGTAGCAATAAAAATGGAAGAATGTTTGATAATATTAAGATATTTAGGAGGATGGATTGACAGAATCTTATACTTTAATACTAACATCCATCTGCTTTATAGTCATTATGCAGACATCATGCTGTTTTTTGTTGCCTTTACGATGACCTAATATCCCTTAATTTTTTAATTTGTAAAACTAATGTAATGAATAAAAAGCATTGTATTAAGTTTCCTAGGGCTGCTGAAACAAAATGCCACAAATTGTGTGGTTTAAAGGAACAGAAATTGATTGTTTCAGTTCTGGAGTTTAGAAGTCAGAAATCAAGATACAGGCAGGGTCATGGTCCCTCTGAAATCTGAAGGGGAGTGCTTCCTTGTCTTTTCCTGGCTTCTGCTGGTTTGCTGGCAGTCCTTGGCTTGCAGCTACAGAACTCTGATCTCTGCCTACACTGTCACATTGCGTTCTCCTTGTCTCTGTCTTTACATCTTCTTATAAGGACACCACTTCATACACTACTGATATCTTGAAAGAGATGAAATGTTTTCTAGAGGCACATCATTTGGAAGGATCAGAGCATGCAAAGGGTGAACAAAGAAAAGAGAATTCCATTCCTTTTCTTTTCAAGTGATATAGTACTCATGTGGAATAAAGATGTAAGTTTTCTAGGCTAGACAGCTCACAACTTTTCCTGGAATTCCAAGCTCTCAGTGATTCCCAGGCAAGGACAAAGACTTCAGAGAATCTCTAGACCTCCTAGAGATGTCTCAAAGAGAAGATACTTAAGGGTTATTTACAGAGCTGACACTTCATTTCAGAACCCCCAAAATATGAATGAGCAATGGTAAATGCAATAATTCTAACAAAGAAAGGGAATAAAGAAGAGAGACTCGGGTATTTAGATATAGTTGGAGGGAAGTACTCAAGAGATAAAACTTGGCTGGGGACATCAATCAAATCTAAGTACCTGCTCATTAGAGGATTTAATATAACATGGCCCACATTTCACCAATACTTCAATTTTATTAACAAATTTATATATTTAGTGTACATCTCTTTTAATCTTATCATTTTGCAACAAGTGCATTTTGTTAAAATAAAACAGTCAGAGGACAAGTACTGTTGTATTACAAACTGA
The DNA here is from genome assembly GCF_001890085.2 of Hipposideros armiger. Classification (NCBI taxonomy): domain Eukaryota; kingdom Metazoa; phylum Chordata; class Mammalia; order Chiroptera; family Hipposideridae; genus Hipposideros; species Hipposideros armiger. Next base: position 670,244 of record NW_017731363.1, read on the forward strand.
CTCTAAGCTGAATAGCATCGTGGTGAAAGAACAAAGGTTCTGACACTACACTGGATTGTGGCTGTTCCTTAGTAGCTATGTGACCTTGCGTATGTTATGTAATCTGTGTGGGTGTCAGTTTCTTGATCTATGAACAAGAGGTTGTTAATAGTATACATCTTATAGCAGCAGCTATTGATAATTTGAAATGTGACTAGTGCCAACTAAGAAACTAAAATGTCAATTAATTTTAATTGATTTGAATATAAGTTTAACTAGCCAGTGTGTAGTGGTTATTGTCCTGGAAAGCACAATTTTATATGGTTATAAAGTTCATTTGGGCTAGGCACTGAAATCAATGTATGGCATGCAATAATCAATAAATGTTAGCTATTGCTATTTATCAGCTTGCCACATCATAAAAAAAACTGGTTTGCAAACGTGGGCTGCAATTTTCTTCAACTCTTTCCCTAAATTTTGTGGATACTTATTTTTCCTACTATTTATAGTTCCGGGTCAATTCTTTCCCTTTCCAGGTGGCACTGGCTTCAGAAAACCCCAGGCCAGTCTTCACACCAAGCCCCACCTCCCCTTCTTGGGCCCAAAACATGTACTTCATGGTCACTGTTTCTGAAGATTTTGCAGGCCATCAAAAACACATTTGGTCCTGGCTCCCTTCAGATGCTAGCCCCCCCCCCACTCCTAATGTTTTTACCAGAATCTTTCAAAGCTTAGAGCATATTCATTTCCTGTTTGGATGACTTATAAGAGGACTGTATTATCGCATTTGACATAACCGAACTACTTAGTCTTTGTAAACCTTAAAACATCTCATCAGGTTTATGAAAACTACACTAAAAATTCCCATAACCTTTTTTTTTTTTTTT